>NC_141321.1:31551426-31721426 GCF_037954235.1 Aulostomus chinensis | reverse complement strand
TCCACCCCCCGCGACCCTTGTCTAATTTGTAAAAATCCAACATCTCTGAGCCCAGGTGGCCCTCCGGGTTTACGTTCCGCTGATGGAATTCCTGACCGTGACCCCGGGGGGATGTTCAGTGTAGGCATGTGTGTGACTCCTCTGAACAGCGGGTCTGCTGTGGATCTTTTTCTTTTCCCACCGCCATGATAGATCGGATCACGCACTGCTTTGATTGGTTTGAGGTCTGTGCAGATTTTCTCAGTTTTACATAACAAACTGGGCTGAGCATGTGAACATTTCAAGGACATGATGAAAAACACAAGTGCTCCATGATGCGTTTGCAGTTTTTCGAGGTCTATGTCAGTTTCTTTTTAGAAGGGAGCTCCTCAGGTACAGCGAGGCCTCCTCCTCCTCCTCTCTCCCTGGCTGGAAGTGTTACTTGCTACCAATCAGACACATCTCCAACCATCTTGATTGAATTTTCCCAGCAGGAAATTGACGTCATGCGGTGATGCGGTTTTGGTCTTCGGAATGTTCGCAAGATGAAACGTGGAAATATTTGTGCAAGAGAGGAAAGCCTTTACTCTCCGAAAGCTGTGTTGCCCGGACAACAAAGACCCACAGAAGATTCAAGAATTGTAATTCATAGTTCATGTGTGGGCTTGATAAGTAGAGATGGTTCTTTTGAAAACAAACCACTCTCCCGTGGACATGTACAGGATTAATATGGTTTATATTTAGTGCACCTTCACGATCATGAAAGTATTAATGATATCAGGAAGTTTGGGATTGTAGTTTTCTGGATTACTCTACTCTACAGCTGTCAAAGCCATGCCAGGAATGTTGTTGTTTTTTTGTCCAGTTTTTCCACCTCCTAGTGAGGTTATAATTAAAGACACAGGTGCTCCCAGACATGTTTTCTACCCTCAACTAAACGTGGAAGTGAGGGTAAAAATTATAAAAGTGAAATTGTGTATCCTAACAAGCTGCGAGTAAGCAAGATACTGTTGGACTTTCCAGCGTCGCCCTACGAATATAGAGAAACCGACGAGCCGAGCTGCTAACTGAAGCAGGACTGCAAAGGTCTGGGCTTCATACAAACAGAGACATCTGGCTGCTATTAGGAGCAACTAGTGAGTGATGTGTCATTCACTTCTTCGGTCTACTTCCTATTTGACACACATTCACATTTTTCTGTTGCGTTTGGCTTCTGAGTATGAAGTCGCAGCAGGCGCACAATGTTGTGTTTAATGACTGCAGTGTTACTATTTATCAACTGTTGCATTCCGCTGTGTTTGCAGGTCCATTATATCTTGCAGGAGGTGGTGATGGGAGGCATGGTGCTGGAGACCAATATGAACGAGATCGTGGCTCAGGTGGAGGTGCAGAACCGCATGGAGAAGTCAGAGGTCAGACTGTCACGCCCACATTCACAGAGCATGCTGGGATTTTCTGACGTCATCCACTTGGAGTTCACTGGGCACGTAGGCGGTGCATCGCAGCGCTGGCGGCTCTTTTGTAGCGCTACACCAGCTCCAGCTGCGTGGCAGATATTTTGTCTCAGGATTTTCCAAATAGTTTTCCAAGGAGATTTTAAGCAGGCCCACTGCTGCTGCTTATTATTTTTCCGCTGACACTTTCAGCTTTACTGACTGCATATTGATCAGTTTAATGACACCGTCAAAGAGATATGAATTATTTTAATATGTGATGGACAAAAACAACCCACAGTGCTGTGCTGCTGCCTCCCATTGTCTCTGGTAACTAAGCATTTAATCACTGTTGAGCCAAAGGTGCAGTAGTAGGAGCCTACAAAGATACCAACATGGTCACCGCAGCCCTCTGCTCCTGGTCATGATGCACCACACATCCGTCATCAATATCAGCCAATCAGACAGGCGCAGACGGTAGTCGATTCTCTTGATTAGTTTATTAATCTCATTACTACTTCATAATTTGTTATTTTTTAATGTCTATGCTAGCGAGCAGCCGCTGATTGCTATCGAGTGGGAATGGGATGCAGCTGCAGGTTGTAAATATCCCCATTTGTTGGGTTGGTGTAACGGATTGAAGTTGAATTCTCAGAACTGTCAATTTTTCAGTGTCGGCTAGAAATGATGCGGGACTGATTGTATCAGGCAAAACAAAATAACCCTCTTTCCCGGCAAGAAAAGAGGCTAACGTAAGCACAGTGTCAAACTTAATGAATGAAGTGCAACAAAGTAACATTTCAGTCTGATTATCAGACTGACTCATTGTTGTTTTTGTCACTTGGTAATGTATTTGTGTTTTTCCATGTTGCTACAGTGGAAAAGTTGTGTCTGATGAACATGTTGACAAAATGCGTGATTGTGAGGAGCTTTGGACAGAGGCATATGCGGAGTGACTGAAATGAATATAGATGTAATATTTCAGAGGCGCCCAGAGTGTCTCTGAATATTGAGAATAAGCTGTTAAAGGGAATCGCATTGAGCTGAGATGTGAGGCGAGGCTCTGTGGCAGACCGCTGGATGAGGCCATTGCTGCCTTTCTTACATTTGTTTTCTAGTCTTGGAGAGAAATGTTAGACTCTACAGCTGGTAGCAGTTTCCATTTGCTTCCCGTCCTGATGCCAAGCTAATATCCCTCTGTTGCATTCACTTTTATCTAACGACCTTTTGGCCAGAAAGGGAATATTTCCCCAACCTGAATCTTCACATTTCTGACAGCTTAAGACAGAGTTTTTTCTTTACACTCTAAAAATAGCTGCGCCTGCTTGAACGAACGATGTCTTTCTGTTGGGGGGGGGGGGGGGGGGGGGACTTATCAGTAAACAACAAACAAAGAGTTTAAGTGTAGATGTGTAGGCAGAACGTGTCTGCAGCACCGCAATGTTTAATTCAACATCGGACTTTGACGCATTTTTAGCCTTCAAGAAATACTGCTCCTTCTTGTGATTTGATGTAGTTTGAATAACTGTGCCGCACAAGTAAAGAATATTTATACCCAAACATGTAAACTAACGGCATCGCGGTCACTTGAGGGACGCTATGACCGCACGCAGCCGCTGTAAAGTTCTCCTCTGTGTTCTGTGTGGGCAGGGTGGTCTGTCGGCGGCCCCCGCTCGCGCCGTCTCCGCCGTGAAGAACATGAACCTGCCTGAGATTCCCCGAAACATCAACATCGGAGACATCAACATCAAAGTTCCCAGCCTCTCCCCGTTCTGAGGAGCACCCCGGCTGAGCTCTGCAGGGCTGACGTACTACTGATGGCTACCTTTTCCCTCCTGCAGCCCCCCCCCCCCCCCCCCCAGCCCTGCCTCCACCCAGCTCTGTTGCTACTGCAGAGGAAACTGTTTTTACACTACAGAACCACAGCAGCTTGTTCTCATTCCAGCCTTCTCACGTGTCCCGGAGATAAGCTGTGGATTGCTTTCTGTCGTGTGCGAGTTTCAGGGGACTCCAGCGGAAGGATTTGCACAAAAATGTAAAGATTGATTCAATAAAGCATTGATATTAATATCTGTTAGAGGTTTTTAAAGTTGAGGTGGGCCTCCCCAGTGCAGGTGTTCAGGTTCAGGTGAGGCTCAGTCACACACATGCATATATGTTTGTGTATATATGTGATTTGGTTCAAGACCTGATTAATAGACACTGTAGTTTTGTGGGAATTTTACTGTTTTTCCTAATTTCCAGGGACCAGAGACTTAAAAAAAAACAACCAAAAAACAAAACTCAAGACTGTTTTCGTGTATTTGAAGAGTTCTCAAATGATGTAAAAAGGCAATATTAGGCTTGCTCGGCTAAATCGTTGGCTCTTTATGGGACAAAATAATGATTCGACATCCAGATATGCAACTATAAGGAACATGGGGGGCACCATCGCAGACTGGGAGGACTCCTGAAACATGCATACTGTGCAAACTAATCTTTCTTTCTAAGAGGGAGGTGTGCGTTGGCCCGGTGGATGTTTTCCTGGTCTGCCTGCATTTGAAAACGTTCCCGTCCGACCTGCGTGAGTTTCAGGCCCAGCGAACCTCACTAAAATCTGATCCTTTGGTTTCTCTTTCAGGGTGTAATCACACCAACATCTTTATCTGTGTTTCCAAATACTTGTTATCCTGTGTGCATTTTTCCAGGATTTATTTTTTACTTCGAATACATCCTGTGGACGTGTGTTGTGATTTGTGAATTATGATTGTTCTCACGGCTGCAGATTGTGTGTTTTACGGCCGCTTTAGGCAGGTCGTAATGTGCTGTGACAGGATCTTGCCAAATCAGTCCGTGCAAAGACAAATTGACCATTTTTGGATCTGTTTGTATAAATTGTGTCTGTTGTCTTTTTTGATCTCGTGGCATATATCAGATTAATTAAAGCCATACTGTTAAGAGTTGAACCACAAAATCCTCCCGAGGAAGGAAACGTTTGTCCAGAACATTCCTTGTTAAGGAAAATAAACAACTGAAAGCACAGATTCCTGTGACTTTGCTTTATTGTGCAACAAGTTATCCACAGCCACCAGGAGCTGGTAATCTGAGTCACCAGGCTGCGGTCTAACAGCATCGTGTTTTAACTTGAATGAAACCGGGCAGAACACGCTGCACCTCTGAGAAATCTGTTCTTTCTGTCCAGCCATAATTATTGTTGATTTGGGCACATTCTTTCAGCCTCCTTTCCCATTAATTTGGGGAGGTTTTTTTTTTTCTCCCCCCCCCCCCCACCCCCACTTTTCTCATTTAGGGAGTCCTTCCCTCCCTGCATCTCCAGGAAAACCTCTCACCGCCTCCCATCTCCACCCTTAGGTGCCGACTGTGTTTCACATCAGCCAGGATCACTCCGTCAACGTCTCAGTCAGGCACAGCTCGCAGTGGCCATCCAGCTGCACAGGGTCTGGTATGTTTAGCAGTTTAATGCGTTCAATATGCTGCATGAAAAGTAACGCTAACCTGCGCTGAAGTCGTCTGTAACCTGCATGTACAGTTTACATCTTCTGTCTCTGATGGGATGTTTTAGTGTTACTTTTACCCTGAGAAAGAGATTTCTGCAAAAAGATGCATGAATGCAACAAACGGCCATGAACCCTCTCAGTCGTATGCAAATCGTGACTTATCCAATGCAGTTTTCCAGTGTTTGTTTCTTTGTTGGAAATATTTCACTACGCGCTTAAAATCCCAGTTTGACTTCTTTGCTCTGCACTGGATTTATTGGTTGTGCGTCTCCGAGCGTGGGGGGGCTGTACTGGATGTGAACCCTTCAGTTCTCACAGCTGCTTATCTCTACATTGTGAAGCCAAGACCTTACAGGGCTGATAAGAGGTGCTCATGTGTAGGTAGAGTGATAATAGAAGGCGTGCGTGTACATGTGAGGAAAGGTATTTCACCTTCATGCGCGAGAGATAAGATGAACTTTATTGATTCCGAGAGGAAATCTGGTCCTGATAACAAAGGAGGAAACAGAAATGAGGGGATGCCGTATTTTTTCATACCGGCAAAAGAGATTTCCTGTAAGAAATGAAAAATGAAAAAAAAAACCAACAACAACCCTGAGAGGTCATATTGTGTTTTCATGAACATTTTCATTAATAAAATGTAATTTTATATCAGGTATCAGTTTATAGTGTCGTGGACAAACTAATTAACAGTAATCAGGTGCTAGATCACTTGACCCGGTCAGACACACTGAGACCTTTCATCTCAGTTTCCATCACCTTCAGGAGCGCAAGCTCTCTCACATTTCGTGTGATAAATAGTCTAGTTTATCGGTTTTCTTCCTCAGGGACGAAGATGCGCAACATAAATGGTTCCACCGGCAGTAGGTTGTCTTTGCATCCGCAGTCTCACAGCAGGAAAAAATACATGTATATAAAAAAAAAAAAACAGCAACATGATACAGGTGATGCAACTGTTAAACAGAAACCATCACACGCAGTCGAACACACACAAAACACAGAAATCCATCACACGTGTCCAGCAGTCGTTGACGAGCTCGACTGGAACCAGTATGGGAGGGTAAAAATAAGAGGAGAAAAGAAATCAAATCAAATCAAATATGAAGAACTAACCCAAAGAAATGCTCGCGTCGTGTTGAGGGCAACAGAAATCCAGCCGTTAACACCAACATGTGAATCTCTGTGTGTAACAGCAGGTCCAAAAACGTGCTTGGAAGCTTTATTTTATTAATTGTTAAGTTTTCAAAACCAGAATTAAAATCCCTCAACAACCTCTCGGCAGCTGTTTCCACACTCTGCAAGTCCAAAAATCCACTCAAACCATTTTCTGGTCTGTGGATCTTCTAATTCATCAAAATTACCTTTTTAGCGGCCAACCTCTCTAGTAATTCTGCTAACACTTCCTCTGTAATTATGCGGCCCTCAGCGTACAACAGCAGCAACATTTACATTCAATATTCCCCAGATTGCAACGATAACTCTCTTTGCAGAATGTTTTCGCTGCTGGGAAACACCACAGCACGTTGGGTCTGGGTGACAACCCTGCAGGCGTGATCCGAGCAGTCTGCCACTATTCTTTTAACCCTTGAGGGAGTCCTATATGCCTCACACAGGATGCTGAATTATGAAAATGTGGACACCCCTGGGTTCTGTTCCCAGCTCGTTTAAAGGTTCCTGTTTCTTCGGTGGAGACAGAACATGAACGCTGAAATCATCTCCGCTGGGCAGAGGCACGGCAGCGTCTTTGGTGGTATGGAGAGATCCCAGACTGTCTGCATCTGTGTGTTTGTGGAGATCAGTCAGATACAGATGCATCAATTCCAGATGTTCCTTACCTGAGGGCTGTTGGATTCACCCAGTTCTGACGAGGGAGGTTTTCTTGGGAGGCCCGGGAGGTTCACTCGGCCCTGTTGTCTTTCTTTACGAGGGGGACGAGTCGCTTTATTTGATCTACGAAGTTTTCTGATTATTGCCATCGGATCTGCCGGAAGTTACAAAGTGCGATATGAAGACTTGTTCTTATTTTTGCTCCAAACACAGCGATCATCCCCTCTTCCTGCTGGTAGACTGTAGAAGTAAAAGCCATCACAACTGCTCGTATTCACACTTTGTCCTCTACCAAGAAAACTTTGATACTGTGGTACTTCTACTTTGTAATGGCTGATGAGCGTGTTGAGCTGACGTCATGTTTCCGGAGCGCAGTACAGAAAGTGTTACCCTGCGATGCAGCTGATTTCACCAGATGATGATGTCACAGAACCACGTGAAAAACCTGCTTCTGGGAAACTAACCAACTGATATGTCAGGTAACAGGAAGTGACCCAGTACTTCTGTCTCAGCAGCAGCAGAAGTTCATGATCATCATGTCTGTGATTGCTGTCTTCTGCTGGACTTCTATGCAACGCCACCCAAGTCTCAGCGCTGGCGTGACTGAGCGAGCTGCGGGTGTTGGGCATCTAATGGAGCTTTATACTGAGGAGAGGATTTGTTAGGTGAGCAGTAGACGTCATCCCAGGTGGGAAGCTTCTCTTGCTCCTGGAGAGTATAAACCAGATTGGAACCGGATGTCCAAACAATACATCACATCACCGCAGGTCCTGATGTCAGCCATGTCTGACCCTGAAAGGCGCCGGTGTTGTGACACTTCCTGATACCGAGGCCTCGATGGCTTCCAGCCTCCTCACAGCTGCAGACTAACAACTGACGGGACTCACTAACAGTTATTATAAGCTTTTTATATTAGACTTCTAAGTACTTCAATGTGACTGGACTCACACAGGGAACAGTTCTCATTACTGGTGCATAAAGCGACGTGCTGTCTGGGGTCAGCGTGTAAAGCCAACATGAACAAAACACAAAGGTTAATTATCCCTCAGCTCTCAGGTGTGTGGAGGTTAGACCCTCCTGTTTGTGCTGCTCATCGACGATCAGACAACAACAAAAAAGTGGTATGGCTTTCAGATGAGAGTCTGAATTGATTCATGACTTGATCACCGTTTCATCACAACTGGTCATTATCCTCCTGCAGCCTCCCGCAGGTCCAGCACCAACTGCGAAAGGTTCAGCGCGTCCAGATAAAGTTGTTTCTTCACGGTTTACAAACCCGGTCTCTCAGTTTCTCAGAAAGCCACACGCTGTAGCTGTGGCTCCTTTTTTACTAACAGGCTAAATTAGTATTTGATAAGTGTCCATGACTGGTTACAACTGAAATTATAAATGTTTCGGAGTCATTCACAGGAAATATGATTTTTGGACTCGTACTCACAACCGATGGTCTTTGTCAGCAGATGTTGTTGGCTCACCACAAACTGTCGACCCTCAGCCAGTGTCCAAGGTCAAGGAGAAGTGAAACGATCACGCTGAACATTTTCAGCACTAAAATCAATGTGACATGTTTCATCTTATAAGTCCTCTGTAAAGTAGAAAATGTTTGATACACTCTTTAAATATAGCTTTTGATATTAGAGAGAAAGTTTAGATTTTTCACCCTGGAACATAATTTCTTAACATTTTCTGTCTTAGCGACCGTTTTTGAGATCGTTCCATCATGGGGCAGTGGCAGAGCTGCCTGCAGCCTCGGGGCCACGCTGCAACATAATCCAGTGGGGCAACTGGCAGCTGGCAAAGTACACCGAGGAAAAGCAATTTATTTATTCTCTTAATCTCATAATGTTGTTAGAATTTGCCCGTCTCAACCACAGACTTTGTTTCGGGGCATTTAACTGAAAACAAATTCAAAAATCCCAGCGATCCCACCAGTGGAGGGTCTCCCTCTGTCGACTCGTCTCTCAGATAGTTCTGATGCACCGCCGACAAAGCTGGGTGATCCCCCCCCCCCCCCCAAAAAAAACATGAAGAAGCATGATTTAAAAAAAACATTTTTTTTTACATTTCCAATAATTCTGTTTCCTGAGAAGACAAACAAAAAAACAAATTTGAGCCCAGCGCTCACCCTGCTCGGTTGTGCATGTTTTTCTCATCAAGTCTTATCCTCCTGGTCGACTCCCACACGTGATGATTAGACGATGATGCTGCAGAGGAAACATCTGCACATTCTATCAAGCAGAGAGGACAGGAGGGATGCACAGGAGGGATTCTGTGGATCACTCTGACACGGAGGGTCTTGACTTTGTGTTGTTTGATCGTGGTGGTGGTGGTGGTAGTGGTGGTGATTGGTTGAGAGCTTCGCTCCTCATTTCACTTTAGCGTCCAAGACATATGGCCTCAAGTCCGACCACGCAACCACAAAGTCGGTGACCGAACTGCGGCCCAGGGTGTCCTGCTGCCAGGTGCACATGTGGACCCTCTCATGCTTGAACACGGTGTTCGTTATGGACAATCTCTGACAAGTACAGACGGCCAATAACAAAGCACCAATCGGGTTCAGATCGGGGGGGCTGTTCATCCCGATCACGCCTCTCCAGGTCTCACTGTCTTCAGTAACCTGAGCGTTGAAGTCGCCCAGCAGTATGTGGGATTCCCCCAAGGGAGGACTCGCCAGTTCGGAATCCAAAAGGGGGGGGGGGGGGG
Source organism: Aulostomus chinensis (assembly GCF_037954235.1). Taxonomy (NCBI): domain Eukaryota; kingdom Metazoa; phylum Chordata; class Actinopteri; order Syngnathiformes; family Aulostomidae; genus Aulostomus; species Aulostomus chinensis. Next base: position 31,711,987 of record NC_141321.1, on the reverse strand, counting down.
ACTGCTATTTGGTGCATAAGCGCAAACAACAGTCAGGACCTGTCCCCCCACCCAGAGGCAGAGGGAATCTACATTCACCGGGTGCAGGCCTGGCCACCGGGCGCTCCCCGCTGAGCCCCGCCCCCAAAGTTACTTGAACTATTGACCTTTAAAGGTCAGTAGTTCAGGGACTGAACGCTCCTAAGAACTGGAGTACACAAATATCATGTAGAACGGGTACTTTTACTCATAATACTTAAGAAAACTCAGCTTCACATACTTCTCTTTTTCCTTAAGTAGAATTTTGAATGGAGGTTTTTACTTTTACCATAGAACTATCGTACCTATCCTACTTTTACTTGATTAAAGTAGCTCTTTACTCCTCCCACCCCTGATTATGATTCCACTACATTTCTATCAAGTTAGTCAAGTCATCTGCTTTTATTTTTCAAATCTGATCGGCCACAAATGTGTTCCTCATCTAGAAACGATCAGTGGATTTGATTCAAAAGCTGAAATACAGCGTCCAGCTCTGGGAAACCTGATACATCCATGTGATTCTCAACCGTCGCCACTCTGAGATTTCACAAACAAAAAACTGGATCACTTTGTTTCAAATGTTTCCCGTGAACAAACTACGTCTCTGCCTCTTAGGACTCGGCTGAGAAAACACAATGGCGTACATTTTAGTTTCACTCCAGATAAAGAGTTTGAGTTAAGTTGTGTGAGGTTACAGGGTTTTTTGTTTCATGCAATAACTGAGATCCTAAATGAAGAATCTGTCACTCGACAGCAGTCGAGTGAGTTTAGAAGGAAAATATGCTTTTGAAGACTAAGCTACTCCAGTTCTTGAGCTGAAGTTCTGGTTTAGTTTAGTTTTGAAGACTAAACCACTCCAGTTCTTGAGCTGAAGTTCTGGTTTAGTTTAGTTTTGAAGACTAAACCACTCCAGTTCTTGAGCTGAAGTTCTGGTTTAGTTTAGTTTTGAAGACTAAACCACTCCAGTTCTTGAGCTGAAGTTCTGGTTTAGTTTAATTTTGAAGACTAAACTACTCCAGTTCTTGAGCTGAAGTTCTGGTTTAGTTAAGTTTTGAAGACTAAACCACTGCAGTTCTTGAGCTGAAGTTCTGGTTTAGTTTAGTTTTGAAGACTAAACCACTGCAGTTCTTGAGCTGAAGTTCTGGTTTAGTTTAGTTTTGAAGACTAAACCACTGCAGTTCTTGAGCTGAAGTTCTGGTTTAGTTTAGTTTTGAAGACTAAACTACTCCAGTTCTTGAGCTGAAGTTCTGGTTTAGTTTAGTTTTGAAGACTAAACTACTCCAGTTCTTGAGCTGAAGTTCTGGTTTAGTTAGGTTTTGAAGACTAAACCACTGCAGTTCTTGAGCTGAAGTTCTGGTTTAGTTTAGTTTTGAAGACTAAACCACTCCAGTTCTTGAGCTGAAGTTCTGGTTTAGTTTAGTTTTGAAGACTAAACTATTCCAGTTCTTGAGCTGAAGTTCTGGTTTAGTTAGGTTTTGAAGACTAAACCACTGCAGTTCTTGAGCTGAAGTTCTGGTTTAGTTTAGTTTTGAAGACTAAACCACTCCAGTTCTTGAGCTGAAGTTCTGGTTTAGTTTCGTTTTGAAGACTAAACTATTCCAGTTCTTGAGCTGAAGTTCTGGTTTAGTTAGGTTTTGAAGACTAAACCACTGCAGTTCTTGAGCTGAAGTTCTGGTTTAGTTTAGTTTTGAAGACTAAACTATTCCAGTTCTTGAGCTGAAGTTCTGGTTTAGTTTAGTTTTGAAGACTAAACCACTCCAGTTCTTGAGCTGAAGTTCTGGTTTAGTTTAGTTTTGAAGACTAAACCACTCCAGTTCTTGAGCTGAAGTTCTGGTTTAGTTTAATTTTGAAGACTAAACTACTCCAGTTCTTGAGCTGAAGTTCTGGTTTAGTTAAGTTTTGAAGACTAAACCACTGCAGTTCTTGAGCTGAAGTTCTGGTTTAGTTTAGTTTTGAAGACTAAACCACTGCAGTTCTTGAGCTGAAGTTCTGGTTTAGTTTAGTTTTGAAGACTAAACCACTGCAGTTCTTGAGCTGAAGTTCTGGTTTAGTTTAGTTTTGAAGACTAAACTATTCCAGTTCTTGAGCTGAAGTTCTGGTTTAGTTAGGTTTTGAAGACTAAACCACTGCAGTTCTTGACCTGAAGTTCTGGTTTAGTTTAGTTTTGAAGACTAAACCACTCCAGTTCTTGAGCTGAAGTTCTGGTTTAGTTTCGTTTTGAAGACTAAACTATTCCAGTTCTTGAGCTGAAGTTCTGGTTTAGTTAGGTTTTGAAGACTAAACCACTGCAGTTCTTGAGCTGAAGTTCTGGTTTAGTTTAGTTTTGAAGACTAAACTATTCCAGTTCTTGAGCTGAAGTTCTGGTTTAGTTAGGTTTTGAAGACTAAACCACTCCAGTTCTTGAGCTGAAGTTCTGGTTTAGTTTAATTTTGAAGACTAAACCACTCCAGTTCTTGAGCTGAAGTTCTGGTTTAGTTAAGTTTTGAAGACTAAACCACTGCAGTTCTTGAGCTGAAGTTCTGGTTTAGTTTAGTTTTGAAGACTAAACTACTCCAGTTCTTGAGCTGAAGTTCTGGTTCAGTTTAGTTTTTAAGACTAAACTACTCCAGTTCTTGAGCTGAATTTCTGGTTTAGTTTAGTTTTAAAGACTAAACCACTGCAGTTCTTGAGCTGAAGTTCTGGTTTAGTTTAGTTTTGAAGACTAAACCACTCCAGTTCTTGAGCTGAAGTTCTGGTTTAGTTTAGTTTTGAAGACTAAACCACTCCAGTTCTTGAGCTGAAGTTCTGGTTTAGTTTAGTTTTGAAGACTAAACTACTCCAGTTCTTGAGCTGAAGTTCTGGTTTAGTTAGGTTTTGAAGACTAAACCACTGCAGTTCTTGAGCTGAAGTTCTGGTTTAGTTTAGTTTTGAAGACTAAACCACTGCAGTTCTTGAGCTGAAGTTCTGGTTTAGTTTAGTTTTGAAGACTAAACTACTCCAGTTCTTGAGCTGAAGTTCTGGTTTAGTTTAGTTTTGAAGACTAAACCACTGCAGTTCTTGAGCTGAAGTTCTGGTTTAGTTAAGTTTTGAAGACTAAACCACTCCAGTTCTTGAGCTGAAGTTCTGGTTTAGTTTAGTTTTGAAGACTAAACCACTCCAGTTCTTGAGCTGAAGTTCTGGTTTAGTTTAGTTTTGAAGACTAAACCACTCCAGTTCTTGAGCTGAAGTTCTGGTTTAGTTTAGTTTTGAAGACTAAACTATTCCAGTTCTTGAGCTGAAGTTCTGGTTTAGTTAGGTTTTGAAGACTAAACCACTGCAGTTCTTGAGCTGAAGTTCTGGTTTAGTTTAGTTTTGAAGACTAAACCACTGCAGTTCTTGAGCTGAAGTTCTGGTTTAGTTTAGTTTTGAAGACTAAACCACTGCAGTTCTTGAGCTGAAGTTCTGGTTTAGTTAAGTTTTGAAGACTAAACCACTGCAGTTCTTGAGCTGAAGTTCTGGTTTAGTTTCGTTTTGAAGACTAAACTACTCCAGAACTTTAGCTCAAGTAAAAATTTAACTCTGACTCTCGACTCTGACTTACGGTGTAGTAATATTTGACCGGGAGTATCTGTACTCCACATCAAGGACGTGTACTTTGTCCACTGCTGACGGTGAAGGTAATTTTGCCTTTGAACGTCATAGGTGTACAAATGATCTGATGATATAAGATTAACCGACTGACCAATTTAGATCATTTACGGTCTCGTGTTTGAGTTGGAGTCTATAGAAGTGTGGTGGAAGTGGAACAGTATCGGCTGTAAGCTCACTGATAAAGAGAGTTTTACAGTGTCTCTGTTTGAATGAACTTTGCTCTGATAAAAGAGCTCTCGTCTGTGTGGGAGACGAGGTACAGTATTTCCTCCTGCACATGCTTAGCGATGACTTCCCTCCATCCTCCCCGTGTATTAAAAGCATTGGACACACAGAGAAGTTCAGAGGGAAATTCCAACACTTACCACAGACATGAGAGACAGACCAATAACAAAAGAGAGGAAGAAATCCACCACCGATGCAATAACAACCCCGAGCAGGAGAAAGTAAAACAATAAGAGGGGAGACTTTTGATTTCATATTCGTGATCCATGAAGGATGCCCCAGGGCACTGCAGATAAATACTCTCCTGTCTTAAGAACGGAAACACTAATATGATGTAGCCTCGTCCAAAGATGATGGAAGGGCACATCGGTGCAGATTAAACACAGTTTTGTTCTCCAGTCAGTTTTCCTCATCGTGCTATCAGTTATTGATGGTTAATAATCATCTTCACTTACTGGCTGAGCGAGGAGATTGATATGTCTTCCTGTAGAGTAGCCAGTTAGCGTAGCTAAGGACAAAAAGTAGAAACTGCGGTAAAACAAGTTGTCTCTTGTTTGAAGGTTAAGAGAAATCTTACTCTTTTCAAGGGATTTTGAGAGTCTGAGACTGTGGTTTTACGCCCTAAGCCAAAGTTTGAAAAGAAAAAAAAAGAAAAAAAGCCCAGTATTACATAACTTCAAACTACGCCAAATACATTAAAAAAAAAAAAAAAAAGCCAACAATATTTATTAGTTTCTGGTTCTAGTGGGAACATCAGCAAAAAATCCCCCACAACCACCAGATCTCTGAAGCATCTCTTTAACCACATCACAAGCATGTCCACGTGATGTCCTGTCACAGCTGGATTCCACGTCTGCTCGCTTTGCCTCCTCTCAGGGACGCTTTCAATAAAAACAGCGCGACAACCATTCATTTCTCAGTCATTTCCTGACGAACTTTGTTTCTATTCGTCCGTTGAATTTCCAAACTCTTCTCTTCCCCCGTGGATTGTTCGCCTCTATGAACGATGGCGCGCCCTTGGACAGACAATGTTTCATTTTATTCTTCCTGATTTGAAGCATTAAGACGCTTTGTTGCAGTTTAAAATCAAACCTTGGCTGACTTCTTCGTTTCATTCTGATTAAACAGATCCTCAACTTTTTATCCCGTCATGTTTGCTGTCCACTGTTTAATCTTGTTAATGTGCTGATGCTGCGTGAGATGAATGACGGCGATATAATGATTTATTGTTGTTAAACTGTACTGTACGAGTACGAGCCGCTGAGTTGCACATTAAAACACCAGTCTTTCCATTTCCTCTTTTGTTTTCAGGTGTTATGAGCATGTCTTTTTTGCCATGTTAATAACTCAACTGTTAACTGAGGCGAGAAGCGACTTGCTGTACTGGACAAACACGGACTGAGAACCTGCTCTGGCCTCCTGAATCAGACATGGGGAAAGTCTACTATATCAGTAAGAACGTGGGACTTGGGTTACTCATCTTGGCTGCTTGTGCTCTGGCTACCATCATAGCGCTCTCCATTGCCTACCACAAGGAAAAGGCCAAGAATCGAGGCAAGCCTGGAAATGAAGAAACGGGCAGCTCCGTCCTGCCTTCACCCACCGCCGCGGCCGTGCCCAAGGATCCCTGGGACCGCTACAGACTTCCAGATTCCATCGTTCCTGTGGCTTACAATGTTACCCTGTGGCCCCGGCTGGAGGTCAACGCAGACGGGCTGTACATCTTCACCGGGCATTCAGAAGTGGTCATCAACTGTGTGAAGGAAACAGACCTCATCCTCATTCACTCCAACAAGCTGAACCTGAGCACCTTCGATGGGCACCACGCTAGGCTGAGGGGACTGACCCACGCCACAGCGCCTGCTATAAAAAAGACTTGGTTTGTGGTGGCGACAGAGTACCTGGTTGTTCAGCTGAGCAGGCGGCTCTCTGTGGGAGCCTCCTATGTTTTAGAAACTGTATTTCAAGGGGAGCTGGCAGACGACCTGGAGGGCTTCTACAGGAGTGAATACATTGAGGAAGGTGTGAAGAAGTAAGCTATGGTGGACCATCGTCGACAGTGAGAGTTCATTTTCATGCCGCAAATGTTCCTCTTGTTGGGAGGTGGGAAATGTTGCTACTTTGATATCCATTGTGTGTTTTCCAGAATTGTTGCCACCTCCCAGATGCAGGCGACGTACGCCAGGAAGGCCTTTCCTTGCTTTGACGAGCCTGCGATGAAGGCTGTCTTCAACGTTTCCATCCTCCATGGCCGAGACAAAACCGCTTTGTCCAACAGCAGAGAAAGTGGTTTGTTTTTGGACAGAAATCACTTGCAGTGTTCAGTGTATGTAAGCGGGAACACGAGTAAATGGCGTCAGATACATTTGAGGACATTCAGGACTTTGCTAGAGGTCAAGGCTCTCAATCTACCAGTCAGTTTTTGTTCCTCCTCTCATCTGAAAAGAAGAGATATTGGAGACAGACAGACAGACAGACATGGAGGCCTGTCAGTGAAACTGTGTCCTAGTTATGTTAGAAATGTAATCGTAAGTAATTAATGACTCAACTTTAAGAGAAAATAAATGCAGTTAACAGAATGTCAGAGGAATGTCTTCCTCTCCCTTTGCAGGCAAGGGGGACTTCATCTTCGAGGGTCAGGCTGTCAGAGCAACAACATTTGAGCCCACCGAGAGAATGTCCACATATCTGCTGGCCTTCATCGTCAGTGACTTTGATTACCTGCAGTCAAACCAACTCAACCATTTATCGGTAAGAAATGTTCTTCCTTTTACATCCTTGAGCCAACAGACCACAAACTTCAACGACCATAAAGGTGAGAGGCTTACACCTCACCAGGGCGAGAGAGAGAGAGAGAGAGAGAGAGAGAGGTTTTTAAATATTTTTAGGAGCCATAAGCTTTTCTCTTCTTTGCAGGTTCGAATCTGGGCTCGCAAAAAGGCCATAGCTGACAAGCAGGGCGACTACGCTCTCAGCGTTACTGGAAAGATCCTTCAATTCTATGAGCACTACTACAATGTCAAATATCCCCTCTCCAAGTCAGGTGGGTCGACGCTGCACGCACGCTGAGGTACAGCTTCACTTGCAGACACAAAATCTCATTTCATGCTCTTTGCAAACCCGTCCATGTCTTTGCGGTCGCAGTGATTCGGCCAGCAGGCTGACACTGAGATGTTTTCAACCGTATAAGTACGGTGGCCAAGAGACGTAAACATGCCGCCATTGAAGAGGACAAATGCAAACAGAGAACGTGCCAGCACGTGAAGAGAATAAATTCATCAGTCCCACGACAAACGGCCAGCAAAAGAAAGAAACATGCAGCAAATACACACCACACAGCCAAATACTGCAACGACCAGAAACATTCCAGAAGAATCACACGCTGAAACGACTTGAAACATGCAACCAGTTCCCCACGAACATCTAAAACGACGATGCGAAGAACAAGCTTTTTGGGTGTAACATTCTCCTCCTCGGCTGCGATGCAAGCGTGCGTCTTTTGAATGTCCTCTGTTTTTCTCCAGACCAGATCGCTCTGCCTGACTTCAACGCCGGGGCCATGGAGAACTGGGGTCTGATCACATACAGGGAGACGGCCCTGCTCTATGACCCCCTGCTCTCCTCCACTGGAAACAAAGAGAGAGTTGTAACTGTCATCTCCCACGAGCTCGCGCACATGGTAGGCCTCAACGTCCACGCTGTCCTGACGCCGGCCTCAGTTTCAGATCGAAACGACAGGAAAACATTCCCACAATAACTCCCGATGGAGAGTTATTCGGCGCAAGCCGTCATTGTTAATTTTTTCTAAATCAAAATTAAGTACTTTTCCACACAACTGTGAAAAAAAAAATTATGTTGTAAAAATAAATGTGGCCAGGGAACTTTAGCAGAAGCAAATGACATATCACCACCTGGGGACAACTAACCCTCATCATAAAGGATGTGAAATTATGTGTCTGGAATCTTAAAGCCCTCGGTCATTGAACTTTACTGGTAATGTTAGCCAAAGGCAGCAGTTATGATGGTCAGAACCAGGAACTTTGGTCCCTAGAAAATGGGTTCCAGTAAATGAGATTTCGCTGACCGCCGGGACCTTTCTGTGTTTTGTTTTTCTAGTGGTTTGGAAACCTGGTGACGATGCAGTGGTGGAATGACTTGTGGCTGAACGAGGGCTTCGCATCGTATGTGGAGTACCTGGGTGCCGACTACGCTGAGCCCACCTGGAACATTGTGAGAGGACTAGGACTAGGACTAGGACTAGGACTAGGACTAGGACTAGAGGGCTCTCAGATTGGCCCCTGACACAGAACAGGCTCGAAGCTCGTCAGCAAACCTTATTTTGAACTCTTCTGAGGCGTCTCTGCAACAATTGACATTTCAATTCAGGCCTGTCAGTCATCACAGGCCCCGCCTCTCTTTCACCTAAGGGGGCTTTCAGCCAATCAAACGTTACCTTGCGATACGCGTAGCACAGTTAACACCTCATTTTGGACAAATGAGGTTCATGTTGATACCAGCCAGCCAATCAGCTGAGAGATAGCAGCTCTAGCCGTGATGTGTTGGTCATAGCTGTATAGTATTTAGTATGATATGCTCATTTGTTCAATATGGAAATATCGTGTACTTTTATAGATATTCACGTTTAATGGTTTACCTAATACAACCTAACTTTTAACAGAGGTAACCGAGGTTATCGTGTCTTCAGAACAGTATTTTCTCATATTTTTAGTGAGATTATTTGCTCTAGTTTTCCCTTTTTCCTCAGTATCTTTCTGAAAATCAAGAGCCATTCCTCATAAAATCCTCGTCCTTATCACTCCCACACCTGTGCAGAGGGCAGCGGCAGTATGAAATGATTACAAATCAGTTTTTTTTGAAGACAGAAAAAAGCTGTAACAGAGCTGATTATCATGGACAAATTAAAAACTGATTAGATCAATGTTCTATGATCACAAAAGTAGACACGAGGTGGACAGAACTTCTGACTTCATGTAGAGTAAATATGAACTTGTCCATACGGGTATTGCTTGAGACATTTAGGTAGAGTTATTTCTACACATCTATAATTTTGGATACGTTTAAAAGGTGCAATAAGGTAAGACGTAAGCCTGTACATCTTTGTTCAGTTTAAGAGAAATTACCAGTTGGGTTAATGTGTTATTATCCATTATAAATCAATCAGTCTTCATTCAGCCGACCAGCAACATGCACAGAGTAAAATCAAGGCATTCCCAAGTCCAAGTCCTACGCACAAGCATGCAGGGTTTTTTTTGGATACATAATTGAAGGGGTTCATCCTTGGTTCAGACTTCATCCCTCCACCAAATTTGTTCACATTTGGCCCTGTGGATTTTGTCTGATCCTGCTGACGGTCAAAACAAGTGCCAACAAAAACACAATCTCCTCAGCAGAGATAACGATGGAGTCAAAGACAGGGAGCTCAAGCTGCTGTTGGTGATGGTGTCAGGGAGGCAGCAGGAGTTTCTGTCAATCATCCATCCATCATCAAATGTTAATCCTGTTACAGGGTCGGGGGTCAGCCTGGAGTGGTCACCAGTCCATAGCAGGGCCACGTGCAGAGACAGACAACCACTCACACTCTCTCCCATTGACCTAACAAGCATGTTTTTGACGTGTGGGCAGATACAGGAGCACCCAGAGAACACACACACACACACACACACACACGCACACACACACACACACACACACACACACACACACACAGAAAACATGCAACCTCACACTTACTCGGTGATGTCACCAGCGGTTATCCTGCTGCTGTCCATTTCATTGTAGTTGCTGATAAACAAAAAAACAGCCACCTCATCTGAGTCAGTTTTGTGTTTTCATCTGAAGAGACGCAACTCCCAGAGGTGTCTCTTTGAAGTCCGGATGCTTATAATGATTTGGTGTGTTCATCAAGCAGAATGTAGAAATGAAGATCTCCCACTGCAGGAATAATCCAAAACAAGCCATGTCTGTGCAACCTTGCAAAATATAGCTGTTCTTTCCCAGACTGGAAAAAAACAAAAAAAAAAGAAAAAAAGTTGTGAGTTTTTAAAATGCAAGTTTACAAGCTTGGTTTAGCTGACAAACTTGCTTGTTTTTCTCTGCAAATGTTGCGAGTTTGAAGTCTGTAATTCAGAGTTTTGCACCCCCCCCCCCCCACACACACACACACTCCTCAGTCAGGAGGAGGAAAAATGTCAGTATGCAGTAACGTGGTGAATGCAAGCAAGCAAGCAGAAGGTCACAGTCGTTCTCTCAGAATCCCTCTGATCTCTAATTCATCTCTCTTCTTGGCCGTAGAAAGACCAGATTATCCTCTACGATGTCCACAAGGTGTTTGCGGTTGATGCTTTGGCCTCCTCTCACCCACTGTCCCGCCGAGAAGAGGAGGTCAACGACCCCGCCCAGATCAGCGAGATGTTCAACACCATCTCCTACAGCAAGGTCTGCTCCTCCTGCGCAGGCAGTGAGACCGAGAGCTGGTTCATATCGGCATTGTCTGCTCCGTCAGGGGAGTGTGTTTTAATGATACCGTTGAAGGGTTGGAGGCTCCTTCCCAGAAACAAAACCTTTTAATGTGGCGTTAAACCCTACAAATATAAAACAGCCTCCAAAGAAGCAGGAGTCGGTCGTTCCTGGAAAGTGGGGGAGCTGAGGCGCTGTCCTTTAGTCAAGATTGTTGAACACGTACATCTTTAAAATCTTGTTGTAATACAAGCCTTGGTTTGAGTACAAGATCCTTTGCTGTCCACACCGGTTCAAAACTACCAACTGATCATGGTTTGTGTGTTTCATGTTTCCAGGGAGCAGCCGTGCTCAGGATGCTGTCCGGGTTCCTCAGCGAGCCGGTGTTTTCTAAAGGGCTCAGTGTGAGTATCCACTCTGTTACTTGGCCTCATCAATCACAATATTAATGCTTCTGGTGCACGTGGTGTGTGTGTGTGTGTGTGTGTGTGTGTGTGTGTGTGTGTGTGTGTGTGTGTGTGTGCGTGTGTGCGTGTGTGTGGCTATGACGAAACAAGCTAATTTGAGGGTGTCTGATGTGTATTCATAAACCACATGATAACTATTTACTCTTAAGGTTTTCTTGCTTTCTGTAACTTGTAATTCATTTTCATAAACAAAGTCGCTTTAAAGCCGCCAACGTGTTTGTGGCATTTAATTGTTTATATATAGTATCAAGAAGTAATAACCTAATTCTCCTCATTTTTCACTTTGATTAAGGAAAGAAAAGAAAGTAAAAGTAGAGACAAAGAATGGATGCAATACTATATTTTACTCTTTTTAGGTGATTTCAGGAATTGGGTTACATGTTCATCAGGATTAACATTTTACGTAGATTTTTAACACAAATATACTTCATGCATTAATGCACTATCATGTCCAGTAGAGTCACCGCTGTCTTATGCAGTTTTTCTAACTGCCATCCATGGCATGATCATGTTGCTCCCCTGCACCAGCCTGAATGTTAACCTCCATCGTGTCTGTGACGTAGTCTGGAGTCAGTTAAAACGATGTAAACCCATAAATCCCGGCGAGCAGCAGTAGTGCAAACATGAGGAACACACATAACTGCAGCTTAGATTTTGTTGTGAACTGACAGCAATAAACAGAACAGAATAATGCCGAGGTGACTGATTCATGAGGTGGATTTGTAAAAATGTGTGAAGTTACGCTTTTCTGGTATTTCCTCAAGATGACCAGTGAATAACATTTAAAGTGCTTGTTTTCTGAATGGAGTTTTTTTGGATTTGATGGTCTCCAGTAAATTATACATGGCATAACTCTTTAAAGGATAATCACCCAAAATTACTGACCTTCACTCATTCATGAATGACTCACCCTTGTGCTGATGTTTGATATTAGATAGTGACTGAATTTTATTTTATTGGTAAAAAATGTGCGTTAATCTCGTATGATGAACTTCACTACGATGTCTCTTCTTGTCAGCAGGGTTATGCAAAAAATATGTGGCTGAATTTCACCGAAATCTGATGGAGAGGTGTAACGGAAAAAAACTACTACAACAAAAATTTAGAGTTGACCGCTGCGAGTACTCGCTAGTTTTCAATTAACCTGTGACGGTCGACCAATGCTTTCTCTGGTCACATCCCTGGTGATCTTGAGCGTTAAATGTCTGCATCTGCTGATAGTTTTTAAGCTGCTGTTCATCTCTGCTTTCTTTTCTCAGTCATACCTGAAGACATTTGCCTTTAGCAACACAGTGTACACCGACTTATGGGACCATCTCCAGCAGGTTGGTGCAGCTGTGTTGTGCAAGGCTTCCCCCGGAGGTTTGTGGACGTTCATCTTACATTCTGCTGTTTTGTTGTCAGGCAGTTGAAAGCACGCCGGGCGTTGATATCCCACACACGGTCCATGACATCATGCACCGCTGGACCCTTCAGATGGGCTTTCCAGTGGTCACTATTGACACTCGGACAGGACGTGTCACCCAGAAACACTTCCTGCTGGACCCAGAGTCTGTGGTGGAAAGGCCCTCTCAGTTCAAGTAGGAATCACTAATCCTGTAAGCTGCATAAACTGAGTTTACCTCTGAAATGCTTTAGTTGGCAGAGTACGACAGTTAGAAACCGCCACCGTCCTGTGTCTTCACGTCTCCCACGTCCTTTGTGTGTCTGTCCAGTTACACGTGGTTTGTCCCCATTAAGTGGATGAAGAACGGTGTGGAGCAGCAGCAGTACTGGCTCCTTCGCAAGTCGGGTACAGTCCTCGTAACGCTCACACTTCTTCCATAGTCGATCCATTAGAGGTGTTCACTGAAGATTTTACAGCTCTCGCCTCCTCTCACACATTCCTCCAGACACCCACAGTCCCATGAGAGTGTCGGGGGTGAGCTGGGTGCTGGCGAACACCAACGTATCGGGATATTTCAGGGTGAACTATGATAACGACAACTGGAATCGTCTTCTATCTCTGCTCAACACCAACCACCAGGTGACTCATAAACCCCCGGCTCGTTCCCTCATTCGATGTAGTTGCAGGTTTATAATTTCAGTTTCGGCTCGCGTCAGATTTGCAGTTCAACTGGATCACTTACTCTTGACCTCTACTGCAGTGATTTTCTCAAATCTTTCCCGATTTGCACGTTTCTGGGGTTATTGGATTTATATGTGATTAATCAGCCTGCAACATGTTCAGTTAATTTTAAATGAATATGCCAACTTTTTGGGAAATACTCTCATTTGCCATCCCTCCCAGAGTCAGACAAGTAGATAGAGGCTCCTCTCTCCTCTGTGGGTGCATTGGGGAGCTAAGACCTTCAGAGACCTGCTGACTGCTAGTTAGCTTAGCACAGTGAATGGAAGTGGATGTGCTGCATCGCATTGCTCAGTCAGTAGTGAGCAAATAACATTTTCTTTGCCTGCATTGTTAAAATTGCAAGACAGTGTCATTTTAGAATCAAACTACTACGACTTCCCTGACTGGGTGATTTGAGGCAGCAAATCAAAACTTCGGCTAACAAGAGAAGCTGGTTGTTGACTTCTAGAAAAAAGCGCCTGCTGCTGCTACTCGCCACCTTCTGAACAAACCAAGACAAACCTGAACCTGATCTATCGGAACCAGAATACAGAGAGGAGGAATAGCAGGTCTTGGAAGCTGAGCGTGCAAGACAGAGCAACGCTGCACAGCCCATCCGCTATCGTTTATTGTGCTAAGCTAACTAGCGCTCAGCTGGTGTTTGTGGGAGTCACTTTTCCAACACACATGCAAGGGTATTTGTCTTCTTGTCTGGCTCTGGGGAAGACGTTTACCTTTGACCTTGAATGTAATTTGTGTCATTTCCTTCAGACATTTTCCGTCATAAACCGAGCACAGATCATAGATGACGCGTTCAACCTAGCAAGGTAAGAAATATATATCCAAGTATGAGTCACTTCAGATATCCTGTTTGCAAAGAATGTGAGATTTTTACTCTGTGTAGAGCCAAAATAATCGATACAACACTGGCACTGAGAACTACCAAATACCTGTCCATGGAGAGAGACTACATCCCCTGGGAGTCGGCACTGAGAAACCTCAACTACTACATCCTCATGTTTGACCGCACTGAAGTCTACGGAGCTTTGCAGGTCGCTGCTTTCACCAAAGCGAGGGAAAGCGCTCTGGATCTTGAACATTGCTGTTTTTAATTTCTCTTTCATTTTAGGCATACCTCAGGAAACAAATCCTGCCACTATTTGAGTACTTCAAGATGATTACAGCCAACTGGAATACGATACCTTCAGGTCACACCGAGCAGTAAGAATTCGTTTTAACTCGCTCTTTGTCGATACAAGTCACTTAAATTTTAGGATTAATGTAATCCGGACTTTTACATTTTCTGAATATTCCTGGCTACCTCACAGTGGCTCAGTGGCTGGCGCTGTTGCCCCAGCCCAACAGAAGCGGAATTTTGGAAACTTTGAAAAACAATTCAAGATGCAATGAAATGATTAGGTTTTGGTTTCTCCTAAAACGAATTACAGCATGTCCCGTGTTTAACCGCTGCCAGAGTCGTCTGACGTGGTGCAAGGTTTCTGGATAACTTGCCCCTGTGGGTGTGACTTTGACGGCAGTGCCGACCACAGCTAGCATCCTAGCTACTCACCTCACCAACAGGCTTAAATTGGGTCACTCATGATGAGGTTCGCCACTGGCTCAAATGTCTGTAGTAGTTCAACATGAGGCGCGAGGTCCTGTGAGTGGGATGTGGTTCATTTATTGTTCGTGTCAGTCGCTCAACTTGCTTCACGCTCGGGTCACACTAGCTGACCAGTATCACTCGACCGTGACGTCAAATGCTGCGATGGTTACTGGGGAGGACTCCTGCCTCAGCAACGTCCATGTCTTCAGTCCGTGTTCAGTCTGAAACATAACCTAAAATGAAAGGCTGAAGATCTGGAGTTGGTTCCCGAGCGTTCACTGCTCTGAAGAGGACGGGTTACATGAAGAAGACAAGTTCCACTGTATGGATGTATAATATCAACAAAAGCTCTTTCTTCTTCTCAGGTATAATCAGGTCAACGCTATTGGAATAGCTTGCAGCATGGGTGTGGCGAGCTGCAAGGAGCTGACAAAAAGCTGGTTTAGACAGTGGATGGAAAATCCAGAGCACAGCCCGTGAGTACTGAGCACTGTCTGTCACAATGTCATATTTGTGTTGACAGCATGCAGCTAACTGATTACTAACCCTGCAATGTTGACCTTGACGTTGACCAGGATCCATCCCAACCTCAAAAGCACAGTTTACTGCATTGCCATAGCGTTCGGTGGGGTGGAGGAGTGGGAATTTGCCTGGGGAATGTTCAAGAATGCAACTGTGGCGGCTGAAGCTTCCCGTCTCAGGTCGGCCATGGCCTGCACCAAGGTTCCTTGGCTTTTAAACAGGTACAGCGCATGCAGCTCCAAGGTTCTGAATATTATAAGTTGGGTATGTTGATCCAAAATCATTGTAAGATCCACCTCTTTCTCAAAAGTAACGATTACTGGATAATAAAACTATATAGACTGGCAGGAGAATGAGTCCCAGTACCTGAAAATAAGTTACTGAATGCCTGGCCCCCTGGTTATATCACATATGAATCTCAGTGCTGTATATTAATACTGAATTATTATTATTATTATTATTATTATTATTATTGAGACAGTTTTAGTTTTAGGAATCTCTTCATAAGACATATTTTGTATGAGCCAGATACCTGGAGTACACCTTGGACCCAACTAAGATCCGCAAGCAAGACGCCACCTCTACCATTCAGTACATCGCCCAGAATGTGGTGGGGTTGCCACTGGCCTGGAACTTCATCAGAGCAAGATGGAGCTACATTTTCGAGCAGTGAGTGCTCGGATGAGCCGAGGGATGGGATTGTTAAACAGTCTGAGGACATGACTTAAGACAGAGGCTGATTGAGGAACATGGCGAGGCATGGAGAAAACAAAACAATTCGATACATCTATCAAATGGATTTCGTGCCTGAATATCGCTCCTTTCACAAAAACACAAATGCACCGAAAATGACAAGAAACAAATCCTCTGTTTTGCTCTTTCTTCTGATATGTTCACTTTTTTTTCTTTAAATCACAGCACAAAATATTCCAGAGACTTGAAAGATTAATGAAAATGTTCAAAAACACGTGGTGACTGACTTTTTAAAAAAAATGCTGGCAGGGAAAGAGTCAAAGGAGATCCTGATTTTAACCTGTTGATCAACATCATTACATCATCATCTTTGTTTGAACTACATTGCATCGTCCTTGTGTTTCAGGTATGGAAAAGGATCATTTTCCTTCGCAAATCTTGTCAGCGGAATTACAAGGAGATTCTCGACAGAGTTTGAGTTGCAGGAGGTACGCAACGCGCACCACCACAAACACACACAGAGGTACACGCTGCATTGAAGTTCCATCCATCGTCGTCTTCCGCTTATTCCTTACTATTAAGGGTCGCGGGGGGGCTGGAGCCTATCCCAGTGTCTAAGGGTGAGAGGCGGGGTTCACCCTGGACAGGTCGCCAGTCCATCGCAGGGCCAACATAGAGAGACAAACAACCATTCACACTCACATTCATACCTACGGTCAATTTAAAGTATCCAATTAGCCTCGTCCCCAAATTGCATGTCTTTGGACTGTGGGAGGAAGCTGGAGTACCAGAGAGAACCCACGCAGGCACGGGGAGAACATGCAAACTCCACACAGAAAGATCCCGCGCCCGAGCCGGGGCTTGAACCTGGAACCTTCTTGCTGTGAGGCCACAGTGCTGACCACTGCACCACCGTGCAGCCCTTGCATTGAAGTTGTTGTCTCTTTTTAACAGCTGAAGAAATTCAAAGAAGACAACCTCCAGGTCGGTTTCGGCTCAGCCACCTTGGCCCTGGAGCAGGCTATAGAGAAGACCACCGCCAACATCAAATGGGTGACGGACAACAAAGCTCAAGTGCTGAAGTGGTTTTCTGAGAACAGTTAGAAAGCCACATCGGCGCCCTCTCTGGTTTTGTTTGGTTTTGATTTGTCAGGGACACGTAATGAATTTCACACGTTATTATCGTCAGTCTGTCTGTTCTGATTCTTGTGTGACTGACGCGACAATACTTGACATCAGCTGACACGGAATGCCGTGGCGATAATGTATTTCAGCCCAGAAGTTAGCATCGCCGTAGGTTCCCTCGACCAAAAGCCAATGACGTTTTGGATTTTAAAATCTTTGAAGAAAATAAACTCCGTGGGGTAAGAAAGTCTCCCAGACTTACAGGTTTTGTTCACACGGACGCCACAAACGAACACCACTTTTATGATTTTCTAGTATGAGGCTAACATAGTGCTACGAGCAAACACCTCAGCCATAACCAGCTTAACACTTCTGTTTCCTGTGATAATCCCGTGATAACCTCTGATGTCTCGTCGACGCTTGTTACCGATCAGTACGTGATAAATGCTTCAGAATTCGTCATATTTACCAGATGAAGAAGGTCTGTGTTGAATGTAGACCTCAATTCTGGTGTTTAGCCAGTTCACAACTCCCAGTGACTCTCAGCTGCGGACGTTCAACAATGCTAACTTGCTTCCAGCGCTCAGGACTCTTTCTTTATTCCTAAAATAGTTTTTTGCCAACTAAGATCTGGTTTACCCCTTCTAATGGGCTCTGTGTGCGGACAAGGAAACATGGAGTTGTAAATATGTTGTTATCTGAATGTAATGTGATGTGCTGGGCCACATCTGGACGCTGTCTGGATCGCTTTGTGTTTGGATCGAAGGCAAGCGCCAGTATGCTGGCGTCCTTTACCTACACAACACCATCATCACTGCTCAGATCTCGAATACCTTTGTGCACTTTACGCTTCAGAAGTTAGCAATGGTACATTCAAGTCCCCGGAGCCACCAGGAAAACAAATCCTTATTAGCTTTTTTAGTGGCGTTCAAGCAAAACTGGATAGTTTCTCCAGAATTACAGCATTTAAAAAAACAAGTGGAAGAGCAAGGCCACAGACCTGGCTGCAACGGCAATGGAAAATAAAACATCTGATGTAGATGCCAAGTCTACAGCTGGTTTGCTGCCACCTCTGACTCATGTTGGTCTCAGGGGCCTGTGCTAGGGTTCGGCATGTCCCCAGTACCATGAATGGATTCCGTTTCTGTTGAAACTCATCTTGGAAAAAAAACAAAACAAAAACCCCCCAAAACAGGCTCCATCACAAATGATTGATGTGATACGTCAGTGGGCGGAGCTTTTATATGTTTTGATCTCTACTCTAGAGCAGGTTAGGTCTGCCCCGTCTGTTACCATGGTGACACACTCTCCTGACATGTCAGCCGCCTTCATAGTCCAGCTGCTTCTTGGTACAGGCCCCTGATCTCAGTGAGGATGACTAGAATCACCGAAAAACAACGTGAGGTGAATGCAGGCAGGATCGGACCTGTTATCATCTGAGTAACACGTCCAGAAACTCCCTCCTAGTTTAACCGGGACGCTACACTGGATGTCTTTACATTGAGAATGATGTTTTCCCTCAGAAGTAAAGGTGAAATGTAAACGTGATCTGTCTGAATAAAGCTGATTCTGCTTTTTACCGGTTGTGCTTTCTTTAACTCATGATTTGATCACTCACCGTCTTACATCATGCACGGCGGTGCAGATGTTTGCACCTGTGGACCTGACACACAACCTGTTATACACAGTGTCCTCGACACATCAGTGTGAGGGTGTGTGTGTGTGTAAGAGAAAAGATGCTAACCTGTCCTCAACAGATGCAGGGTGACACCAACTGTTCAAGGGGACCCAGGAAGCTGATAAGGAGTGAACGATTATGCATGTCATGGTTTATCTACCTGTTACAGCAGGTAACACCTGTTCAGTGTCTACACTGGCTTTTGCTTTACAGTGTCCCGTTTCACTAAATTTACCGAATGTCTTTTAGAAGGACGACTGCTGCATTTAAAGACCTCTGTGCAGGTTCCGTTGAATACCTCCCACATACAGACAGGCGATGCATTAAAGGCAGAAACCTGACGAAACCAGCGAGGCTTTACTTCCATACCCTTGTAAGCTTCCAGTCTGCTTCCTTCCTATTCTCTCTCTCATATTACACACCACTGCACCTGAACTGTTCGTAGACGTGGCACAGAGACTTTGCTCCAATTGGCTGCTTTCCTTATGGAACGAGTGTGTTCATGTTAGTGTATGACTCCTTTGACGCGGATTATTCACATCCCAATCTTTCCAGGTTACTTGACTCAGCAAAGTCCCCATTTCCCACCACACGGCAGATTTTCTGGAAATTAGAGGTGGTTGTGACACCCGTCGTGATGTAACCCTCAACAGTGGATGTCATATTTTTGGGCGGTCTGACTAGTTGTTCCCACAATGAAGTTATTCCATTGGTATATTTGTATATTCCTCTCATGGCTGCAAAGGGATTAAAACAAAAATGAATCACAAGTTTTGCGATTAATTAAATCATCTAAACTGATTACATATATCGGTGATGGCAAGTATTCAAAATACTTTTTTAAAACCGATTTTGCGTAACATGAGGACATCTTCTGTACGTCGGGCTTCTGCTTCTTCTTCATTTTAATACCTGGAAGACCAGATGCAGCCGAGGTGCATTGCTGCCCTCTGCTTGTTACTCGTGGCTCTCCGTTTACCAGTTAAGAAAAAAGATTGAATAAATTAGTTTACCACATTTCTTGTGTCTGGGATTAATCAGTCAAAAACGAAACTGTTATTCTTCCCACTCTAAGGTCCATAGGCTAGTCTTTAGTCAGGGAAGATGCTCTTTGTTGAGATCAGCTTCAGATTTGTTGCAAATATGTTTTCTGTTACAACAGAGTAACTTCTCCATTTCTCAAAGACGCAACTGTTTTGTATTTGGTGAATGTAGTGTTTACACAAGCTCTGAGTCTAAATAAAAGAGGGGGAAAAGAAAGGTTTATGTCTTGTAAAGTAAATCCATCTTCAGACCAGTTCATTATACAACTTTGGCTGCTTTACAACTGAGAAGCCGGATCTGTATACACTTGTACACACACACACGCACAAAGTTCCACTTTCTTTCCACTGCCACACAATTTACAGCGTGAATAAACAGAAACAAGGCAGGCCAGGGGGACTGTCCTGCCTGACGACGTTACTCAGGTATGAAGTTCACAGATCAGGCAGCGTTCTCGCTTATCTCAAAGCACATTACACCATCTTGTTTTGGACTTTCAGCTGTTTCCACGCCCAGGATATGAACCATTAACTTTGGGATTCATCCAACAAAGCAAGGGATAAATAGGAATCAGCCCCCAGTTCCATTCTTCTTCTGTGGTGAGGACATGGGCAAAGGAGTCTACATCAGCAAAGCAGTGGCAGTAACCTGTGTGGTTGCAGCCATCGGGGCCACAGCCACCATTATCGCCCTGTCTGTGGTTTACGCTCAGGAGAGGTCAAAGAATGAATTGTCACCTTCAGCCACTGCAGACCCCACCACACCCTTGCCCACCATCACCACCCCGTCCACCCCCATGGAGCCCTGGCAGCACTACAGACTTCCAGACTGGATTGTTCCCATCTCCTACAACGTGACTCTGTGGCCTCAGCTCGAGCCCGGCAAAGACGGCCTGTACATCTTCACCGGGAACTCCTCGGTGATCTTCAGATGCATCAAGGAGACCGACCTCATCCTCATCCACTCCAACATGCTCAACCTGACCCTCTTTGATGGACACCTCGCCAAGCTGAGAGGCCTGAATGGAACCACTGCGCCCAGCATGAAAGAAACCTGGTTAGAGTTTCCAACCCAGTACCTGGTGGTGCGGCTCACCGGCAGGCTGCAGGCCGGCAGCACGTACGAGCTCCACACTGGGTTTGTTGGCGAGCTGGCTGACGACCTGGGGGGGTTCTACAGGAGCGAATACGAGGAAGATGGGAAGAAAAGGTATGATGCTTTTTTATTACCTCTTTCATTTCTATGCGATACTTATATGAGAAATGTGAAGTAGTACGGAGACCTTGGTAACATTACAGGCACACGATGCAGTTCGAGTCAGTCATGTCGGAGAACGCGCTTCTTGGCATTAATGCGTTCTCATCGTAACTGTCCATCGAGATTATGCAAATCAGGGAAATGAGATTTACAAAGGTGTAAGAAAACACTCATCACACTTTTTGATCAATCAATATACTGGGCATATAGATATGAATAAGCAAATTTGAAAAAATAAAAGAGAGAAGTTATTGAAACCAAGTTGTAATTATAATTCTGCTGCCTTTGACACGGTGAGCCATCGGATTCTCCTCTCCACTCTTTGAACTCGGCATTTCAGGATCTGTTGTGGTTCAAATCCTACCTCACAGGCAGATCCTCCAGAATGTGATGGCAGGGAGAAGTGTCTGAATCACATGGCTTTTCTACAGGGGTACCCCAGGGGTCAGTGCTAGGTGCCCTACTCCTCTCCTTACAAACCACCTCACCCGCTGCTTTAATCTGCTCGCACGGCTTCTCCTACCACTGCTATGCTGACGACACTCAGCTTTTCCTGTCTTTTCCACCTGACGACACAACTGTCTCAGCTCGGATATCAGCGTGTCTGGCCGACATCTCCACATGCATGAAGGAACGCCACCGTTTACTCAATCTGTCCAAAACTGATAGTTATTTAGTTTTTGTTTTTTTTTTAGTCGAGGGAACCCATGGAAATGTTAACCTCCTGTTTGCAAACAGACATGCTTCATCCCTGCCATGCTCTTTTGTGAAAAGTTGATATACAAAATAGATACATTTTGTGTGTGTGTGTGTGTGTGTGTGTGTGTGTGTGTGTGTGTGTGTGTGTGTGTGTGTGTGTGTGTGTGTGTGTGTGTGTGTGTGTGAGAGAGAGAGAGACAGAGACAGAGAGAGGAAGATCCCATAATGGTGCAGATCTGCTGTTTCACACATTCTGGGCTGAGGTTTCTGGTTAACTGAGGTCTCCCTGGTGGAGCTATGTGCTCTCCGAGAGGTCTCTATTTGTGCACGTTCTCTTGAGAGAATGATTTGGAATAAAAACAAGTCCTTTCTTCCTTCCTTTCTTGCCCTGTAAATCCTGTGTGCGTCGTAAGAACAGGAAAGTACGAACTTCTTATTCCTTCATGCCTCTGTTGTTATTTACAGTTTTCATGCTGGAATCTTGAACTGATAAGACTGTTTATTCACAGGCCACCAGCTGAAAGTACATGCTCACGGCCCCCCTGTAAAAGATGATTATCATGATGGCCATGACAACAGGGCCAACGCTTTTGTTACTGCTGAACTTTGTCTGTTACATAACTAACTAACATAGTTTATTAAAGCAATGTGACAGTTCTGTTCAACAGCAGTGCACCCTACAGGAATATCAAATATTGAAAGTATTTATTTGGCTAAAATACCAGGTTGTTACTTCCTTGCTCTACTGTGCCTCAGCATCTTATATTTACAGATGAATTCAAGTTACGTGTCAGTGAGTTCTGGGAAACTATGGCAGAGAGTTATATGATAAAATGTGGTAATGAGTGTTTTGTGTCGCATGTGTATGATTTGAAATGTGCTACTTTGGCGTCTCCTTGTGGTTGTATTCAAAAATACAGTTTGACAATTTTACAGCCACTTGCTAGATGCGTGTGTGTGTGTGTGTGTGTGTGTGTTTTAAAAAAACAAAGACAAAACCCTTTGACTCAATCATCATTGCAGTCTCGTAGTTGCTTTTATATAATTCCCTTTTGGATTCTTGTCCCGTTCTGGATGAATTACCCTCCATAAACTTCCTGCGGTTAACCAGGTAGTTAAGAGCCAGGGGCGGTGTAAGTGATCTGGCCCTGGGCAAACGTGACCTTCTGCATTTTGTTACCTCACCAAAACCGTGTATTTTGCCTTTTAAAGTCCCCATAAAGATATGAGTTTCCCTTCTTCATTACTTGCTTGTGGCTCCAGAATGCAGACGGAGCTCCAGCCATGTCGATTTTCATTACATAATTGGCCACAATGATCATATGATTACAAATATATATGGAAAGTTTCAACAAAATGCCAAGCTGTTGAACAGTTCATATTCTGAGCGGCTCTTTGACTGACAGCACTGCTGAACTTCTACTGGTAAAAACAAGCAGTTATACAACAGGTTCCTTTTTCTCTGGCCTGCTGAATTCATTCAAGAACCTCTAGATGTGAACTAGGCAGCAAAAAGACGCTAAAAGTATGTAGTATTCTTATCTGTGTCTTACTTTTGGTGTCTGTGACGGTCAGAGTCGTGGCCACCACTCAAATGCAGCCAACAGACGCCAGGAAAGCTTTCCCCTGTTTCGACGAGCCCGCCATGAAGGCAGTTTTCCACATGACCCTCATTCACCCCCGGGAGATGGTGGCTCTGTCCAACGCCATGAACTACGGCAAGTTCCCGTCTCTGTCTTCAGTCTCTCCTGTGTTACAGTGATTCCAATCTAACTGGTTAATATGCCATTTAAGTTTAAATAACAGTAACTGAAACTCAACGTATGATGCGAAATATTGTCCGTTGGTAACAGACGTCCCTCCTGATCAGACAGTTTGGTGTCGACTTCATAATTTCCTGCTCTCTGTGTTTAATGAATGAATAATATCATGTGATTTGCTGGCTCGTACACACACAGCAAACCTCTAACTCGTCCTTTTCTTCATTTCTCTCCTTCCAGAACCTATCAACATCACCATGGCTGGCCAGGATTTAATGCAGACCAGCTTCAAACCCACTGAGAAAATGTCAACCTACTTGCTGGCTTTTGTCGTGTGTGACTTTACATACATTGGGACCGAACCGGGTGTAGGAGTTCTGGTAATTATCTATTGGATCTTAAAGTCAGTCTCAATGCTAATTAATGCTAATTAACAACTTAATGTTAATTCACACTGTGTGGTGTTCTTTTCTCTCTCTCTGAGTGCTGTAAGACTTGTTACCTTGTCATCTTTTCACTTCCCTGGATTATGATGCTAACGTAGGAGGGTGATCGTCTTTTGCACGCATGGCTCCTTCCTTCTCTGGAGGAACTGGTGTTTTGTCGGCTTGTCAAACTTTCAGAAACTCTCCAGGTCCTTCGGAGCTGAATGAAAATAACACTTTCATCCAAGTCACAGATCTTGTCCAGCTGCCATTTTCCTGTCAGCCAGCACAATGCATGTTGGGTTTTATTGCTTTGTTGGTAACCATCAGCTGTGCACTACCTCTCCCACTGCATTGTGGGACAGTTTGAGTCAACTAGGGTCTAATTCGTTACAAACATTCAAACAACAGGACCAGATATCCAGTTCGCTGTATCGTTGACTTTGCTGAGTGGAGCTGCTGCCCGCTCCTGCTCAGGCCCCAGTAATCGAGAGAAGTCAAACAACTGATCTAATGAGTTGATTACTGACCCGGTTGAGTGTTTCTCTGCCGCCCTCTGCTGGACTCAATGCTCAGCTCTGGTCTTTGTTCTAATAAAAGCTCCATCTGTGTCCAGATCAGGATCTGGGCTCGCAGGAAGGCCATAGAGGAGGACCAGGGCGACTACGCCCTGGAGAAGACTGGACCAGTACTGGCCTTCTTTGAGAAATACTACAACTCTCCCTACCCTCTTACAAAGTCAGGTAGAGCTCACACAGGCCAACATGGACTTCATTGTATTACTACTGCAGTTATACCTGATCATATGAATGCTTTATATTTTTGAAGCTGTGCCCCATGAACTTATCTGATTGATCTTTTAGACCAGATCGCTCTGCCTGACTTCAGCGCTGGGGCCATGGAGAACTGGGGTCTGATCACCTACAGAGAGACCGCCCTCTTATATAACCCAGCTGTGTCGTCCAACGGAGACAAGGAGTGGGTGGCACGGGTCATATCCCATGAGCTCGCTCACATGGTATCACACCCAATATTGACCCCCGGCTGAATATTTGATGAACTATGTACAGTACTGCAATATATTGTGTCAAGTTGTATTGTGACACGTATCACATCCTGAGGTCCTTGCTCAGCCCCGTTTTAAGCGCAGAGTGAGAGCAGTGGTTATGTAGACCAGAGGAATGGAAGTATAAGCTAGCGTGAAATAGCACGAAGTACCTGAAAGAATGCAGAAGTTGAGTAAATTAGTAACTTCCACCGTAGAAACCTTTCTAGCTCAGCAGAAAGATCTCAGTATTGTCAACGTTGCCGCTCTGCTCTCAGTGGTTTGGGAACTTGGTGACCACGAGGTGGTGGAACGACTTGTGGCTCAATGAAGGATTTGCCACCTACGTCTCATATCTGGGCGCCAACTATGCTGAACCTTCGTGGGACATGGTGAGGAACCCAGAAGTACATTGACTGTGACTCTCTTGTCATTGCTGCAGCAGGAGGGGATGTCAGTGCGTCACCAGCAAATGGGGTGGCGCGTTGTAGCATCCTGTCATGGTGAAATACAAACATTTTTCTGTTCTTTGGTTCCAGCAAGACCTCATAGTTCTTAATGAGATCGTCGGTGTGATGGCTGTAGACGCCTTGGCCTCCTCTCACCCACTCTCATCTAAAGAAGAGGATGTCCTGACGCCAGAGCACATCGGTGAACTCTTTGACTCCATCACATACAGCAAGGTGCGGTATAATTGAGGGTAACACACCACAGCGACACCTCCCCCAGAGAATTGTTCCTTCATGCTTCACCAGACAAGATACTGGCATCCGCTAAACACAATAAGAACAAATCAAACTGCTTTTTCTGTCTGCGAGGAATCCTTGACACTCTCATTGGGAGCCACGGAATCAAATTACTCAAGATCGATGATAACTGATCCTCATTAACGCATTGTTGTCACATCTTATACGTCTCCTCGCGCCTCTGAAATACTTGTTTTTCCCCATCACAGGGAGCCGCTGTCCTCAGGATGCTTTCAGAATTCATCACCGAGGCTGTCTTCTCCAGAGGGCTCCACGTGAGTGCAGCTGATGAGAATCCGAAACCGAAGCGTCTCATTTCAGTCCCTGTCATACCCACCTGTTCATGTCCTGTATCGACCTATTTTGCTTGCTCCAAAAAAAAAAAAAAAAATCCTTATTAAAGTGCATAATCAGTATGTTTTGTTCTGTCTGCAGACATACTTAGAGGAGTTCAAGTATAGCAACACCGTTTACACAGACCTCTGGAAACACCTGCAAATGGTAAGATAACATCATTATCATGACTGACAACTTAATCTGCTTGTTCCTCTGGGCGGGAGGGGGTGGTGGTGGTGGGGGGGGGGGGCAGCACACAATGTGATATTCACCTGCCTAACTTTGTTTTTGCCAGTCAGTGCGGCGCAGGTAGAGCGAGGTCGATGAGGGTCACTCACCCATAACACAGCCAGCGTCTGCTGCTGCTGGAAACATAGTCAGAGAAAGACGGAACCAGAGTAGCATAAAATCAGAGCAGTTTGCCTAAAGACGCTAAATTTTCACCAGACTGACACTCAGACAGGATTAAATCTGACTGGGCTTCCATTGGAGCTGTTTTCAGGGGTGTCATCGCCGAAGAAGGACTCCTCGTCTGGAACGAGTCGTGTCCTTCTCTGACTCGTCTCTATTGCCGGAGAGCAGTGGCATGGCTTGTGTTCAACATTCAAATTCACAGAGAGAGAGAGAAAAAGAGAGAAACCACCAGGAATCCCTCAGCTGTCTTTTCTTGATTTTATATTACATTTCTCTCAGATTGGGGAGACCAGGGAGAATGTCGTTTTGTGGTTAGAGCTGTTGTTCCCGGCAGACTTCAAAAACAGCCTCGATAGCAACGTCACTTCTATTTGTAAAGCTCACACCTGCGACGCCGCCAATGTTGTTTAGGCTTGCCAGGATAAAATTTTTACCAAATTTTATGGCAAAACCTCAAATTCCCATCTGCTGCTGACATATGCGAGAAGTCAAGGAATCCTCAGAGTCTTCACACTTCATTCTCCAGGAAGTATTAAATTTGGCAGCAATCTATCCAACAGTTGTGGAGATAGTTAAGTCTGGAAGAAAGAGGAGGGCTGACTATCAGACAAACGCTGGCCTCCCTGGAGCCATGCTGCTGTCTGAGGGGAGAGCAGATAAAGAGAACGACTTTGCAGGGAAGGCAGACGACTCATACTGCTATTAATTTTTCAATGTTCCTCTCTCCAGGCGGTGGATGAAGCTGGCATATCTCTGCCCGGCACCGTGGAGGTTATCATGAATCGGTGGATCCTCCAGATGGGATTCCCGGTGGTAACCATCGACACCCAGAGCGGGAAAATCACCCAGAAGCACTTCTTGTTAGACCCAGAGTCTGTGGTGGACAGACCTTCAGAATTCAAGTAGGAGCGGCTTTTATCTGTGATTATGTAAATACGCTGAAGAGATGTGAACATGCTGTGTGTGGCTCTAGTTACGAGTGGTTTGTCCCTGTCACATGGATGAAGACCGGCGGAGAAGAAAATCAGCACTGGCTCCTTAAAAAAGAAGGTAAGATACAGTTCAGCGTGTTTAAAAACCATGTGTAAAACCACAGATGTTTCATATTCTATGAAACTTGATTCCAACAGACACAAACCCAGCCATGGCTCTCGGGCCTGATGACTGGTTGGTGGCCAACATAAACATGACGGGCTTCTACAGAGTCAACTACGACATGAGGAACTGGGAGCGCCTCCTCGCTAAGCTGAGCTCCCAACACCAGGTACGCCGCTGACGCCTGCGTTGACCCCTGCAGTCGTGCATGAATGACCACTCACACATCTCAACCGCTGGTTCACTCCTCAGGACATTCCAGTCATCAACCGAGCTCAATTAATTGGTGACGCTTTTAACCTCGCAAGGTGAGATCCCGTCTTTACAAAGAATTCTTGTCAAACACTGAAAGAGAGAGACGAGCTGCTAGGTTTTTATCTAAAAAAAACTCCCACCGGCAACACTTTTTCCTGTTTAAACAAAAACCTGCCTGTCTTTATCTGGTCTTTTTTTTTTAATTAATCAAAGGATAATAAAATTCAAGAGGGCTGTGCATCCTAGCACCGGTGTTTAAAAAAAGTCTTAAGATATATATTCTAAAAAGAGGATTACAAAGTAAAATGGATAAAATGTATGAAAATTACGTATTAAAATTAGATTCAAAATGATTTATGTATTTTTTTTCTTTCGTGGTGTTGTTGTCGATATTTTATGAAAAGTTTCAAGCAAAAAATAAGCCTTTTGCTCAGCTTTAGCATGTGAAATGTGTTCTGTGCAACAACAACAAAAAATGACTGAGCTAACTAAACTGTAGGGGCGGCACGGTGGAGCAGTGGTCAGCACTGTCGCCCCACAGCAAGAAGGTTCCAGGTTCGAGCCCCGGCTCGGGCACGGGGTCTTTCTGGGTGGAGTCTGCATGTTCTCCCTGTTCCTGCATGGGTTCTCTAGCTTCCTCCCACAGTCCAAAGACATCAAGAGGGGACCAGGTTAATCCAGACTCTAAATTGACCGTAGGCGTGGCTGGGAGAGCCAATGGTTGTCTGTCTCTATGTGTTGGCCCTGCCATGGACTGGTGACCCGACCAGGGTGAACCCCGCCCCTCACCTGAAGGATAAGCAGGAGAAAATGGATGGATGGATGGATTGACTAAGCTATTGATCTATTAATATGCTATTTTCAGGGCAAAGATGGTCAGCACAACTCTGGCTCTGAGGACCACCAAGTTCCTCCTTAAAGAAATTGAATACATGCCCTGGGAGACAGCCAGTCGCAACTTGGATTACTTCTATCTCATGTTTGACCGCAGTGAGGTTTATGGACCCATGCAGGTTTGTAAGGAACCGTCAACATTTGGTTTACTTGCTGAACGAATTAATCCTACTTTAGTTTGTTGTAAAGACCACAAATCTTTTCTACTTAAATGGTAACCCGATCTGACTGCTTTCGCGCGTCGGTAAAGGCCGTGGTCATCCCCCACGGATCAGCTTGTAGGTGCCCTCTGAACCTGCTGCTCACGGTTGCAACTGCAGCAAATCTTTTCCTCATAATTTTTTTTTTATAAAACAATGCGCATTAGAAGTGTCGTCCTTGTTCATTTTCTTCTTAACGTCACTTTGATCATTTCAAACACAAATTCAAATCAACCAAACGTTTGTATCCTCATCCCTCAGGCTTACATCAAGAAACAAGTTACTCCTTTATTCAAGTACTTCAAAGATGTCACTTCAAACTGGACCAGGATCCCTGACAAGCACACCGATCAGTAAGGGTGTAAACACCTTGTCGTCTGTTTTCTTTTTGAACTCTTTTGAACAAAAATTACACGACTTATCGTGAACCACACACCCGTATCCCTGCTGTCTTAAATGAAGATTCAATATTGATTTCGAAAAAACTTTAATGGCCCCCTCTGGGAAAACTGGGTAATTTGCAAAATTTCTTCCAATCCTCACTCAAAAAGATTTCCCTATCACTACCTCACATAACCTTGTCCACATCATGCCCCTGTCTCCAGTATCTCCTTTATGTGTTCACTTCAATTTGCTCTTATCTTAATAGAAATATATTCCTCTACCTCTCCCACAGGCTTCGTGTTTACTTCATCACTTACTTTCTCATTCCTGGCAAACCCCTCTGAAATTCTCCTACAAAGAGAAAATAATTTTCCGACGAAGCTTTTAAACCAGATGACATTGTTCTCACCTGATCATAGTTTAGCGGACCACTGAATGTACATGTCAGCCTTATTTATGTACAGCAGCAGTTGATCAAATTGATGACCAAACTTTAAAAACCAAAAAAGAAGGAAATATTATGAGGATTATAACAAAATAACACAATTTATCCAGTATACATAAAATGAAAGTTTACATCTATCTAGGTTTTTTTTTTTTTTTTTTTTTTTTTTTTTTTACTTTAGGTGATTGAACAAAGGCTGCAGTTTTATGACTGAGTGGATAAATCTGAATATTATTGGCAAAACACTGGTGGGAGATGTCACGTTTCTTAGAAATAGTCTCCAAGGGCAACATACATGACAAACAGAGGATGGGGCCCAAAACGGAGCCTTGAGGAACCCCACAAGAAAGTGGGGTAAATTGAACAAAGACAGTCCCATTTGTCAAGTACAACAGAAACCATAATCAGTTTTTCCCCCGACTTCCTGCAATAATATCGTGTTCCTGCTCAGGTACAACCAGGTGAATGCGATCGCTATGGCCTGCAGTACAAAAGTGGAAGGCTGTCAGGAACTGACCACTGGCTGGTTCTCCCAATGGATGAAAAACACCTCCGACAGGTGTGTAAAGAATTTATTATTATTATTATTATCATTATTATTATTATTATTATTATCATTATTATTATCATCTTCCGTTCTGGGTGCTTACACGTCCTTCTCTGCTGTATTAACTCTTTGGCATCTCGACCGATTCCCTGCAGCATTAGCCCCAACTTGAAGTCCGTCGTTTACTGCAGTGCGATTGCAGCAGGAGATGTGGAGGAGTGGGACTTTGCCTGGTCCATGTACAAGAATGCCACCATCGCTGCCGAGGCTGATAAACTCATGTATGCTCTGTCCTGCACCAGACAGACTTGGCTGCTCAACAGGTCCGACTTTTAATTGCTGCATTCTTTTTCCCGTGTGTTTTTGCTCTCCTGCCGTTTTAAACATTGCCAACCTGTGCTGCGTGTGCTACAGGTATCTGCAGTACTGCCTTGACCCAGAGAAGATCCGCAAGCAGGATGCCACCTACGTCATCAGTTACATCGCTGGTAACCCCGTTGGCCAGTCGCTGGCCTGGGACTGGATCAGAAGCAACTGGGACTACTTAGTCAATGAGTGAGTTTCCCCTGAGCGTCACACTGGTATGAGATCTGGTGCTGCTGTGTAAGTCAGTAAGTCTAGGCCTGCTGTGTCAGGGATACAAATGTTCCCATACTTATAACCCTATTTAAAACTCTGCTGTTTATTCTGCTGTAAGGGGCCGTGTCCACCAGAGCAATTTCAACCGAGGCCAAGTCAGAAAGACAGACTTTTTAATTGGTTGCAATGGGAGTGCCTCATTTTTATGCTGTGAAACGCCAGCAGCGTGATGAGGTACTGAGCATTTGGTGTTTTGTTTTTTTTTGTTTTTTTCTGACTGCCAAGTAACGATCAACTTTTGGGTAAAATGCAGCTCTTGTCACGTCACTTTTTTTTTTTTTTTTTAACCAAGACGACAAATCACAGTGGAGGAGAGGAAGAAAAATTCCTGCAAAGCCCAACATTCACATGCGCTATGTGTCACCTCATTTAAATGAAGAAATATTTTGGGTTGCGACAGTGAACCGGATCAATTTCCTGAGGCGACAGTAAAAGGATCAATCGAACTCTTGATTGCTCCATCCGGTGGGAAACTCTCTCAGACACAAACGAATGCTCGCTGTCTCTGGCGAAGGGCGGGATAATGAGCATGTTACTAAAACGTAGCTGGTTGGATTCCCTGGCCCCGGTAGAAAAAATGTGTGTGAGAATAGCGAGGGAAGGGTGGCCGGTACTTCCTCCTCCTATAGATGTGTCTACAGGTTAGAGAAGTGAGCTTGTTACTGTAAGGTTGCAGGTTTCGATCCCTGGACAGCGTCAATCTGGGTGAGGGAAGTGAAGAAGCAGTACGGGATGGCAAACATGGGGGATTTCGCCATCCTCCAATGAAACTACTTCCCCCTGGTGATTCTCCTCCCTGTCAGGTCAATAGACACGTGGTGGAGGAAGCGTGTGATGAAGGAAGCATATGACACTCACCAGACCAGCAGAGGGGGGTGGAGCAACAACTGGGACAGCTTGAACTGGCAACGGGTCAAATGAAACAGAACACCAGGACACACAAGTTTCTAAGTCTTGTGCCAACAACAAAACATAAAAGTATTCTTTGTGCGGGCCGATGATTTTTGTATCTTTTGTTCCACCGCAGCCACCCACCCTCCTGTATGTTAGTTTATGAGTTATGAGTGCTGGTAATTTTAGAATGAATTGGTAATGTACCATTGGGGAGAAAAACACTAAAGACAAAAGAAAAAAAAGACACAAGTATTACTCTCACTGATACTCCCTTAAATAAAAAGGTTAAAAAGAAGCATCAATAACCACCAGTAATCAGTCTGGGAGGTTTTATGGTGCTATACGTGTTCCTGCAGCGTCTCACCTCCAGTTATAACTAACGTTTAACCGGATAATTCTGTGCAATGAAAGTCTATGTGCTGTGTGTAACTGACTGTGAGGTGTTATATCACCTTTAATTTAGCAGGCCACGCTATTTTCATCCAAATAAATTCTCAGCTCACTGGTTTCTCCTTCACACAAAACTCCTCCGGGGGAGCTGAACTGGTAACGAGCGGCCGTGTTTCAGTTCAGTGAGTGACAATACCGGTTCCACTCAAGCACTGAAAGA
Source organism: Aulostomus chinensis (assembly GCF_037954235.1). Classification (NCBI taxonomy): domain Eukaryota; kingdom Metazoa; phylum Chordata; class Actinopteri; order Syngnathiformes; family Aulostomidae; genus Aulostomus; species Aulostomus chinensis. The sequence continues at coordinate 31,679,768 of NC_141321.1, read as the reverse complement.
ACTCGTCTGTTTTAATGAACTTGTTCTAACGATGCGGAGGAAAAAAAGAATCAGAAGCCTTGAGGACGTTTAGTCAAAGTGAACACGGAATGATCAGAGCCTCCCCTGTTCTTTCCTTCAGTTACGGCAGCGGATCGTTCTCCTTCGGAAGACTCATCGACGGGGTGACCAAACGATTCTCCACTGAGTTTGAGTACAAGCAGGTAGGCAGCGATTCACCTCCTCTTGGTTAAATCACAACAAATTTTTGCACTCTTCATTTTCATTTTGCACGCAATCATTTTCCATTCGTGCTCCCGTCCAGCTGCTGCAATTCAAAGAAGACAACGCAGGCCAGTTGGGCTCGGCCACCACGGCCCTGGAGCAGGTGCTGGAGAGGACGAAGGCCAATATGGACTGGGTGACCGCCAACAAGAAACAGGTGCTGGACTGGTTCATATTGGAAGCTTCTTCAGATTAACACAGTTCTTAAAATATTCCGCTGATATTTGTTAAATTAATTGTCACGCACCGGATTTTCAAGTCCTTTTAAAAAAAAAAAAAAGAATTTGTTGATACTGTAATAATAAAATATTAAATGTTGTTTGTACTGCGAGGTGAAATTAAAATATCCTATTTTGAAAGAACTCTCTGTGAATCACATCATATATATGGCGTTCAAGGAATCCTTCTCTGCTGTATTGTCAGGGACTGAAAACCCACACGGAAGTCCAGTTTGAAGCAACAAAATAGGCCAGCCAGGTTCAGGGACTGAGACACCAAAGATGTGTTTGCTTTCTATGAGGTCCTGAGTCATTTTAGAGATAGATCTTCCCAATATGAGGCGATAATCCCAGCCACAAACAGCAGTTTCGGAGCTTCATCCAGGGTCGGTTATTTACCTTGAGCCTCCGGACCACCAGTCATGTTTACACAGGAAAGGAAAGGTGCCAGTTCTCTCAGTAGGGGCCTGTCCTTGAAGGCTTTAGCGTGGAAGTGCTGCCTGTTTAGCACCTCATTGTCCTGGTGACAGCTGCAGTGTTTGTCTTAGGAAGTCTCTCCGTAGGTTTGGTTTTGGAGTTTGCATCAAATTTACCCAAGAAACAGAAATAAAAACCCCACTAGAAGGAATGGATTTTTCATAGAGATAAATAGTTTATTCTTTTCAAAATTGTGAAAAATCAATAAATAAGCAATTTTATGTACAAAAAACTCAAAAGGACAGAAATGTATTTTGTTTAAAAAATAACAAAAACAAGACATTTTGTCCATATATCTTGTTAAGTATCATTGTTGCAATGAAAGTGTGGATTCATCACTGTGTCTCTCAGCATTGCCCAGAGAAGTTGATATTTTGGGCCGGTTGCTGGGGCATCCAGTACTGCTCGCTGCTGCTGAAGCAAACTCCACGTGAAACCTGGCCACAGAGAACACAAGCTGGTTAGATACTAATTCAACCGCTCACCCTCATGAATACATCAAAAACTATAATATCATCTAGTTCCAGTATGACGTGAGCATACCTGACTGGACGGCTGCAGGGAGAACATCTGCGCTGTGCTCACGGAGTCTTGTGAGCTGTAGCTGTCTTCTGGCTGACCCAGGAACTGGTTGAGGGTCTGAGGAGGCTTTGGAAAGCCTGAGGATCTCCTCTGCTCCAGGACCTCCTCGCTTAGGCCCAGCTGAGACGAAAGGTAGGAGATGTAGCGGATAGTGAGGCGCAGCGTCTCGATCTTGGTCAGGGTCTGTCCGGCCGGTGCCACTGATGGCGGGAGGTAAGCCCGGAGGTGATGCAGAGCCTTGGTCAGATCCCTCATCCTCAGCTTCTCCCTCTCGCTGGCTGTCTGGCGCTTCTTACCCGGATATCTGGATCGGGATTTCTTAGTGGTGGCAGTGGTTGTGGAAGGCAGAGACTGAGTCTTGTGGGCAGGTTGAACCGCTGCAGGACTGTTGAAGAAGAAACAGTTCAAGGCATCGTTTGCCTGGAGGTACGTCGGGGAGAAGCAGAAGGAGTCCACAGAGGAGGTCGGAGAGAGACTGCTGCCAGCACTGAAATAGCCAGGGTCCGAGGCCGGATCGAAGGCCAGAGGATCGTAAGACTTGTCCAGCAGAGCTTCACAGTCGAACAGGAAAGAGCTGTGGTCCTCCTGGAGCTGAAGAGGCGAGCAGTAAGAAACATCCATAGCTGAAGTGATGGTTGTAGGGTCTTCCCTTGAGCAGTGAGCTGTCAGTGTGATGCTGGTAAGGCAGGCAGAGGATTGTGAGGATGACCTGGGAGGCTGCTCCATATATGTGGTGGGAGGTGCGAGGTTGCACCTTCCGGTCCTGAGAAGCTTTGGGAGCAGGGCTGACACCTTGGCCAGGGGGTCTCATGGGAATGAGGACAGCTCTGGGACGAGGTGCGACCTTGCAGCCTGCACAGGCATCATAAACCAGACAAGTTCACACTTGGCTCCTGCAGCCTGGGAACATAACCCTGCCCTGACAGGGGTTGTACCAGGGTCACAGCTCTGTCTCGAGTGGAGTTGTGATGGGACATCGTCACCAAAATATCCCCAAACACTTCAGAGTTTCACAGAGTTTCTAGTGATTATCTGCCATGTGCACTAATGGGAGAGAAAAGCTGAGGAAACCTGCAGTGTCTCAACATTACGATTACTTTATGTGGCACTGAAGCTGCTAATTTGCTGGCCCTGTACCTCTGTTATGATGCAGTATTTTAGTGTTATTTTAGTGTTAGTTTGGTCGTATTTTGGGGATATTTTAGTGGTATTTTAGGGTTATTTTGGTGGTATTTTAGGGATATTTTAGTGGTATTGTATTCCCTGCTCAAGGTTGAAGAAGTGTGCCAGGGCAGCTGTGACGTGCGAGGAGTTTACACCTCATCTTGTTTATGCAGCAGTAGCCTCTCAAGCCTGGGAAAGCCCACAAGAATGTGCAATAACTGCAGTAATAATGGTTTAGCCCCCCCCCCCCCCATTTTCTATATATCCTGGCATATCTTTGGCACAAGTATTTTCATTTCTCACATTGCTGACGTTACAGCCTGCCGTTAAAATGAGATAATATAGCCAAATATTGAAGTTACACTATTGGAATGAAATCCACCAAACTTTATAAAAAAGAAAACTCATAAATTCACTGGTGCTACGTTGCCTCAAATCCGTGTCACGCTGCAACGCCATAGCAGCAGCCAATCACATGTGCAGCATTTACACGCTCAGTTGCGCTAACAGTAGTTGGGCCGTTATGTCATTCAGCAGCGCAGCTCTCCGTGGACGAGGGTGTCAGGTGGGGACTGTGGATTGGAGACCCGAGGAGGGTTCCCACAAACCAGCGTGTCACATTTTGTCACTTCCCTGCGGCGGAGGTGAAACCTTGTTATGAGGAGATGTGATAGCCGGTCTCGCACGGCGCTCCGCCACCTCGCTGATGCAAGAAAAACACAACATTGCGGGGCCTCCAAAGCATTCAAGCGCCAACGTTTCTCGTGTATGCAAATCAACTCCAGTGAAAGCGACTCTGCCTGAGAAGAGATGATTTGGGGTTCAGCTTTCATTCTTTACATCCACATGATTGACACCTAAGACCACCAAATGCACCGACTACCAGGGCTCACAGGGTCATGAGGTCCCCCGGAAATCTCATGGAATTTGAACACAGCTATTCTCAAGCCTGGGAATGTTTTGTTTTTTTTGTTCTTTAAATAAAAACTATAGCAAGCCAGAACATTTTGGAAAATGCTAATTTTCTTAAAATACCTCGATATCAGAGTATGCGATTCAGTTCAAATCTCTTTTATTCATATTTAGTCAACTTTTATACGATAGCAACCCATGCAGCTTGACATTCACTTCACTTAAATGTTGGTGGGTCATTTTGACGTGGTTCATTTTTCACCTGCAAACAGACATTTCAGAGAAGGTGTGGCCATGAAGACATTCCTCAAGAAAAGCCGTTGCCGATTTATTGGTACAAATGATCACGATTGTTTTATCTACAAATAGGATCCCCCCTCGGTTTTACATGCAAGGTAAATAAACGCTCTTAATATTCCATTTTAATCTCCATGTCAGTGGCTTTCCTTCGCCTGGTTCTTCCTCCCGCGCTGGTAGGCTGCTGCTGCCGCCGCCGCCGCTGCTGCTGCTGATAGAGAGGATCTGATTTCTCTTAATCCACATTAGCTCTGATGGTGTTTACTCACATGTAATGACTGAATAATCAGCACAGCAGTGTTAACCCTTTCATCCCAACCTTCTCCAGCCCACAGAGGTTATTGGCTTTACGGTGATGAAAGACTTAAATGAGTATATTAGGCTTTGTGTTAGGTTTGCTCCTCGCATATCAAATGACCTGCATGTATGTGGCAAACTAAACACGCGGGCCTAATTCCTCTGGCTGATATGGAGATCCACACTTCTCCATGAATACTAAAGCCCTCTCTAGTAGGTAATTAAGGCCAGAGGTGCGAGGGAGGGTCGGGAGGATCCATATCTAGTCTAGACTCAGCGGTGCCAAGGACCTCTGCGTGATTGCAGAGCCCCATTAACAAAGATACACTAAATAAACGAGATCAGCGGTGGCAGGCGTCTCAGGCTGGATAGAGGGAGAGTCACAGCTCATTCCATTAATTTTATTGCCATTATTTTAAATCCTTGAGAAGGCCAGCATTGACACCTGCAGTTAATTTACATGAATTCATCACAAAGCATGTAAATGAACAAAAAAATTGTTTTGTTTTTTGTTGTTGCTTTTTGTTTTCTTTTTACAAGTATGGTTTTGTTATGAATGAAAAATAGCATTGAGATCAAAATAACTGTCGTCTTGTTGCCACTCGGCTTGAGATACTATAGTGTGGAGAACGATAGGATCGTTTTAAAGATCATCACGAAGACCAGCACGACCAATACGCAGCAAGACTTCTCACCGCTAACATTCATTTATGCGTTTATTACCTCATCAACAAAGTGCTTGAAACGGCCAGTGCTGATACATGCGATCAATTCAGATAATTTACCGCAAAGCCTTTGAGTTCAACACCTCTAAACAACATCGAAACTGCCTTGCACTGCACAATGTAAATATGCATGAATTAATAACCTGCACAATTAGTATCCAAATCACAGGAGCTGCAGTTTTTGAAGTACTGAAATGCGAGATGCCTGGCCTACAAGTTATATGTAAAGTAGTTCTATACTGCATATTTTTGCTGGATTTCTTTTTAATGTTCTCATACCTGCTGCTATTATTAGTGCAGCATTTACAGCAGCGCTGCTGCAAACCGTCACCTCCATTTTATAACACACACACACACACACACACACACACACACACAGTATTTATGTATGTAATTTGATGTTTGCTCTTTTTCCCCTTTCATAATTCATGATATGTTCCGTGTCTAAAGTAGAATAAGTGCGAAGGTTCCTCCAGAGGACATCATTTCCTGCATTTGGAAGACATTTGAGAGAAATTCATGAAGGAGATCCAACAGATGGGGAACAATTCTGCTGAGTTTGTCAGGTAATTAAAATAAAAATCCCTCTGCGATTGTCCTCCGTAACAGCGTGGATTCTTCTTATTTTACATGAATATTGGTTTGAGGGAAGAAAAAAAAACTTTTTTATAAAGTTTCTGTGAGGGGAAAGGCAATAAGAATTGATCTCAACAAACTTACAAAGCATGAACATAAATGCTGGTTGGGGACGTTGTTGCGGTGGTGGTTTGTGTTTTCTGCAGTATCTAAATCTGAAATCTATACTGCGGAAACTCAGGTTTCCACTTTGCCTCTGATAAGATACAGAAAATAAAGAGAAATCATTTGTATGAAATAGGGAGCCCAAACTACCTAAAAGTATATCTCGCTCATCTCGAATTAGCCTGGACAAAGATAAATTACAGTGGGAACACAAGCTCGGGGAGCACCTGACAGTAGGACAACCGAACGCTATCAAAATTATACTTACAAAAATAAGATCAATGAGTACAAAAGTGGCTAAACTTTATTAGCACTTTTCACAGACAGAAGTCACAGACGGCTGCACTCCAACAGAGAGGGAGACAAATCGATAGGCCGCACCGAGAAGAAAGCTCTAACTACATCACATAAATACAAAGAATGAAGAAAAAGATTTATAAAGAAAAAAAAACTCTAGAGTTGAAAAATGCAGATTCATTGTATATATAAATACAATAAATCTGCATTTGATTTGTATGTGTGTCAGGGATCATTAGGGTCTCAAATTTGATATTCTTAGGGTTTTAATTCACTTATTCCATCTCGTATCTCGATTATCTATTTTATTCCTCTTTGTTTCAGCAGCATTTTACTGGCGCTCATTTTTATTCTGTCAAGATTTTACACTTCTGTTTCTTTCACTCATTAATTTGATTTACTAATGTGTTCTTTACTTTTACTGTCTGAACAACTTTGTCCACGCGTCCGTCTCAGTACATTTGCCAGTCATTTATGACGCACTTTGAACTGCAACTTGTTTAGTTCGAAAGGTTTTCTGCACAACTTTGATTGACCGATCGTGGATGGAGAATGACTTCGTCCCATCGGGATAGGAATGTTCCGGCGTCGATGCAGGCGACAGCTTGAAGCAGCTCCGGATTGATAGGTGCTGGCGCTGACGATCACCCTGATGTAACAGAATCATACGATGATAGCAGCTCCGTGACACGCGTATGATGATATTGTAAATCAATCTAACTGATGGTTGGTTTTTATTTTCAGATTTTGTAGCTATGACAACCACATTGGCCGGAATAATCCTAAAGTGGCAGGCCTAATCTGCAGGTCACTCCTCTCTGGAAAGGATTAAACCACGCTGGCAAAAAAATAAATGTCCCTCAAAGCATAGAGAAGGAGTTCGGGTTTCTACCTTTTATTGAGGTTTTATTTGATTCTTTTTTTTCACCAGTGTGTTTGTGTTCATAAGGAATTGGAAAATGTGCAGTTATTATTTGTTTTTAACTTGCGGCAGAGTATTTTCTGTCGTTTTAATCCAGATCAGACGCCACTCCAGCCAGTGCGGCTGAGGGACCAGCAGAGGGCGCAGTGAAGCGTTTATTGAACTCAGACCACCAGCTCCACACGTAGAGGAGACTTGTGAGACTGATGACGCAACATGATGACGTTTTAACATTTTATTATAAATAGTGGCATAATGAAATATAAAAATAGTTCGACATATTCATATTTACACGTGACATTTCATAGGACAAAATAAATACAAAATAGAATAAAATGTATCTCAAATAAATTATTTGATTCACAGTGAGGCAGTTTAAAGCAATGAAATAGTTTGCATATGTTGTTGGATGATGATGATGAGGATGAGGAGGAGGAAGTTGTTTAACCCCAATACTCTCGAGGAACCAGCGGGATGCAGAAGTCCTTCCCACACATCTGCATTCAAAAGAAATTAAAGGAATTTTGTTAACATTTTTTTTTAACTCAGGACTAAAGTTACTAAGAACACATGATGTGCTTCTTTCTTCTTCTTTTTTTTTATAAAGTCATAACAATCATGTTTTGTAGAAAAAAGTTCATACCTGACATGAGGAAGGTTGTGTTCCGTGAGGCAGGACAGCATCCAGGCTGACATCTCTCGGAGGGAATTCGCTGTGCGGCCCACGGTAATGGTCCACTCCAAAACTACAGCTCCCAGAGTGCAGTGTTGCAGGCTGGCTGTGACACTGGGCCGGATACAGGTTGTGGTTCAGGTTCTGGCCCTGCAGCTGGGTGGATTGGCCTCCCGTGGGGCCGTGCTGGAAGTAGCTGGGGATGTCAGGGGAGGAGGCGTCGCTGGCTGAGGTGTCTCCCTGTTCCTTCCTCTGAAACTGCACCTCCTCGCTCAGGCCAAGCTGGGCTGACAGGTAGGAGATGTAGCGGATGGTGAGGCGCAGGGTCTCAATCTTGGTCAGAGTTTGTCCAGTGGGAGCCACGGAGGGCGGGAGGTATGACCGGAGGTGATGAAGAGCCTTGGTCAGGTCCCTCATCCTCAGCTTCTCCTTCTCACTGGCACTCTCCCTCTGCTTGCTGCGGATCCGGGTGGCCCGGCCAGTCTTGCGGCCCCGTCCAGATAAGGAGCAGGGCGAGGTCTTGATGGTCTGGGAGTATCCGCTCTTTGCTACCTTGGGAGTCGACTGTGGCTGCTGCTGGTAGGAGGGCGAAAGGCTGGAATCCATCGAGTGGACAGGAGAGAGGGTCTCTGAAGAAGAGACACTGGAGAGGTCCGAGTCGGAGCACCACTGGTACTGCAGGCTGTAGTCGAGCAGAGGGACCGAGGAGGTATCCATGTTGTGTGGAGGAACTCAGTGGTCTGACTGGAGAGACTGGGAGGCTGTGAGTGCTGCTCAGCTCTGTTGCACTGGTTTATAAGTCCAGGCCAGGCCACAGAGGTGTGAAGTGACACCTCTGCAGATTCTCAGAAACATCACTGTCCAGAGCAGAGGCCACTGCCTCCCCCCAACCCCCCCCCCCCCACACACACACACACACGGACTCTCTCTCTCGCTCTCTCTCTCACTGGGACCCAGTCTCTGGATCTCGCCCTCTGCTTCTGTCTCTCCCTCTGAGTCTGGGAAAGTTCAGCTATAACAGTAGAAGTGTGAATTTTGACCCCTGCTCATAACAATAAACATGTTTTGCCTTTGCCAGGGTTTTGGTCCCTGCAGCAACACAAATGCGTTCTGCACATGTTGAAGGATTTGTTGCCGGGGATGATCCCATTTCTCTCGCATTCACTTTTTTAACACCGATGCCCTAAAAAAAAAAAAGAAGAAGCTGGTCAGCGAACAGGAGACCATGACAGGAGAGTGCGATGAAAGTAAAATATCACAAATATAAAAACTATATTGGCGTTCTAAAAAAATCAACCTGGATGGAGGCGGCATCCTTGCTCACACATCACATCACGTTATTCTGCAGCGCTCCAGGCGGTTCTCACTATCAGCAGTGTCATATTTTCACACACCAAAGCCGTCAATCTGTCACGTTCACCACAGAAGAAGAACCGCGTGGATTTTCATTGGGATCTACAATCCATTCACAACCAAAGATGACGCAGGAATCCAGGCATTAAAAAGACTCAAAAAGGGTTTACACAAGTCTGCACAACAACGATGGACAGATGATTTGCGGCGTTAAGAGTGTGAGTGATTCAATTTCATGCTACTATGTACGGGGGGGGGGGGGGGGGGGGAGGAAATGTACTCTTCCGCAAGTACTGACATTTAAGCACTTTTTTCGGATTAAAATTTCACGCTCAAACATCGGATCAGTTTCCCGCCCCAGTGTAAACGCCAGCGTCGTAAGAGCACGTGAGAATCGGCCTCATTTTCCTCACCAAAACATTCAACAAGTGTTACTCACGTGTAAGTGCATCAATATTAATCCAATTATAAGGTGTCCATGACAGTAAAACACCCTAAAAAGAAAACGGACATTTTGCTTAATTGATACTCTGATAAAACTCCAGGCTACAGTGTTGGACTGACATGCAGCGAAGCGGCTGCTTCTAATAGGGAAACTATGAAACTGGGAGTAAAATATGATTATCTGTTTGTTTTTTTGTTATTAATCTATCAGCACTGATGACGAGTAGCTGCAGCTTCCACCTCCTTTTTCAGAAAAAAATTAAAAAATTTAGAAAATCACCTGCAGTAGTTCTTGCTGTGTCATGATGTTTCCATCAAAAGAAAAATGGGGCAAAATGTGGATTGAAAAAAAGACTCTTTATGGAAACAAAGACACACAAACACACACACACACACACACACACACACACACACACACACACACACACACACACACACACACACACACACACACTGAAACAAACAACAAACCCCACTCAGGCTGCATCAGTATGAGGAGGTTACACAAGCTAGCATTAGCCTCACTAAGCTCGGTGCTAGCAGCTAGCAGTTAGGCTAGCAGAGGGTTGCAACACAGCTGTTGTTCATGAAAACTAATAAATATCCAGCTTTAACATTACGTATGTTTGTTTTTTTTAACCGATGTATTTGTGTGCACGATGTTCTTGACATGCAGCCGTCGTTGTAAAGTAAACTGTTAGTCGTTTTAGCAGAACCTCACCTGAATGTTTAGTCTCAACCTCCATTCCCTCCATGTTAATGTGTTGGTTTCTTTTTTAGTTTTTGCTGTATCAACGCTGAATGTTTGTCTTTTGTTCGTATTGTAATTTTTACTCTCCTACATTTAACCTGAACCCAACGGCGACCATTTTGAGGGGCAAGATTCCTTCCAGGAAACATTAAAAACCCTGGCGAAGTTGATGTGCTTCCAAATTTGACACTGGGAAACTTCAAGTTGGCACCATCAGAGAGGCAGACCTGGACTTTAACCGCGCTTTAGAGGTCAATGGCTGGAGGCTCTGAGGTTATCAAGCACCGGAATACACAAACAGCAGGAAGAATACATTCGAATCTACTTTTACCTGAGTAGAACTTTGAATAGTACCAGTATTTTATTTGGGTGTTTTTGATTTGCTTAAGTAAGGAACTGTTTTCTCTCTTTCTTTCACTGAGGCACTCTGTCTGCAGCGAGCTCGTGATGATGGAACCGTGACTGATTGAACGTTTTGCTGGGTGAGACGAGGGGGAGGGTTGAGATGAGTAGTTGAGCAGGAGTTGATGGTCTGGCTTCACTGGTGACTTTACTCAAATCCAGCAGCAGCAGCAGCCACCGAGCGTGAAATGCCTCCTCTTCCTCGCCTCACCTCCAAACTTGAACCTGACTGCAGTGTCGTCTTTTGATCTCTTATTTCGCACCACTTCTCACCAGCATAATCATTTTACAGCCGCGGCGGGTGAGGCGGGAGCTGTGGTCTCTGACCCTTCACTTGCTCCGTCTTGATTAAAAGACAGAGAGAGAATTGAGAAACTTCTTCCACCGGCGACTCAGTAAACCGTCCCCGTCCTGAGCGCCTGACATATCCAGTAAGTCTAAACAGATCAAGGCCTGATGAAACATGATGACCTGCGTTAGCCGGCTTCAGTGGAGGTGTGATGGTTTCACACTGATGAGAACTGATGAGTCCGGAGGCGTCGCTTCACACCTCAGCGGTGAGAACCTGGAACGCTGCAAGGACCACTAACCTTTCCCCTGTCCTTGTTCTCCCCCCCCCCCCCATTCTTTTTCTCTGGTTGCACCGCAAAAACATTTTTGAAAATAGATCTGAACTGGAAATGTGAGTATTTTATTATTAATGTGCACTACATTTAAATGGTCTGCAGGGAGCATTTGCATTGGTGGTGGTGGTCGGGGGGGTTACAAATATTCAGAGAATGATTTCCCTTTCTATTATCCGTCACAGCAGCTCAGGCTTCCTTGAGCTATGGGGTCATTTCTTCTGTTATTCATCTTCACATTCTTGACATCTTTTTTTTTTTTTTATTGTCCCCGTACTCCGTGTTCTTTATTAAATCATCTTAACCTCAAAGTTGTCATCGGTTCCCAAACCTCAACTCGGTGAATAACTCATGGATCGTCAGGACATCCCGGCTGCTTCAGAATGGAGGATTTATTTTCCCCAATAGTCGAGCCGATAAGCCGCAATGCGGATGGCTCCCTGAAGCTGTCAAAAAAACAACAACAACCCACTGATCCAACATGGGGCTCATCTCAGAGCAGGAGTCCATCGGGTGTGTGACTGTCGACCCTCAGCCAGAATCACGGGACTCCTGGGCGCTGCTGCTGCTGCTGTGTCAGGCTGAGGGCAGCGTGAACTGGGGCTGAACCCGCGCTGCGACCCTGCCAGCCAGCCTGACCAAGGTGAGGCTGTGGGAGCCTGGCTGGGAGTTTGGCACCTCTGGGTGAACGCCCACCCACAGCAGGCTCTGAGGCTGGGCTGCCTGCCACCTGTCTGGACCTCCTGAGTCCATCAACCCCGGCATGACCTCCAGACCCCCCACCCCCGCCACCACCTCCGTTGGCGTAAAATAATTTGAATATTACACCAAATACAGAGGAAAATCAGAGGAAATATGAACAGTATTTATGAACAATAGAGAATTATTCATATGTTACTGTTAACTGAGGAATAAACTAGGAATAAAGAACCAGCCTCCTTCCTGCGTGTCCGGCCTCAGCCTCAGCAGCTCGTTTGTACCAGATGCATTCGAATTCAACAGATACTTCACATTTTGTTCATCATTATTTACTCTTCAGGGTTTTTGTCTGATTTGTTTTTTTCCTTCTTTAAAAAGTGAAAAACTGGAAGCTTTTTGAAAATGAATTCTTAAAACCGTGTATACAAGACTATGGCTGGTGCTGCCGGGCTGGACTTTTATACTTTTACTTCAATGCTAACCAGTACTGAAGGATGCCTTGTCATTCAGTACCACATCCTGATATGTCAAGAGCGTCCAAGTCGCGGTAATGTGCGTAAACATAAAACTCATAGAGTAAAGTGACGTCGGTGAACGATCCAAGACTTTTGAACGTCTCTCTGGCGTGAACGGCAGGAAGCAGCTTCTGCTTGGCGAGAGATATAATTTTTAGTTTCTGCAGCTAGAAAATCCTCCTGTCTCTCTCTCTCTCTCTCGCTCTCTCTCTCTCTCTCACACACACACACACACACACACACACACACACACACACACACACAGTGAGGAGATATCAGAGGTTTTACCACATCTACTGATCAAATGCAACTGAAGCTGTATTTTGATACAAAAGTTTCAGTGCAGGTTCAAGCTGAGCTTTGGAAAGTTTCTTTGAATCGATCAAAAGAGGACCAAGCCCTCAGGATCCCGTTCCCTTAAAAAAAAAGAAAGAAAGAAAGAAGAAAAAAAAAGCTGCAAGTCCCATCCCCAAACCAATAAAGATTTAATAGACAAATCCAAGTAAGACACATTTTGATACATTTGTTTTCTATTCATGAAATATTTTAGTGTGAGAAAATGGCAAAGAGCTGGAGATTAAACAGAAGAACGGTAAGGTGCTGAAAGTTGCATTCGATTTTTGATCCCTAGACTCTCTACTGTCAAGTTAGAGATACAGACTGAATCCCTGAAAAGTGTGTGTGCGTGTGTGTATGTGTGTGTGTGTGTGTGTGTGTGTGTGTGTGTGTGTGTGTGTGTGTGTGGGGAGGGGGAAGGTGACACATTGTGCACCCTAGGTGTGAAAGTGGAGGGGTTAGCCAGAGGTGGACTGTAAATTTGATCTAATTGTGAGCGAGTGACATCAGCAGATCAGGACACGGTCACACACACACACACACACACACACACACACACGCACACACACACGCTGGAGTGACGGAGTTCTCTCCCTTTGTCAGGCTGTGTGATTGCAATCATCTACTTCTGCTCTTCCTGACTGAGAAACCCTCTCAGTTGCGAGCACTGATGACATCAGCGAGCTCAGTCTTCCTCCATCGCCGGTGGAGCTGCAGCTCCGGTGAAGTCGACCTGGTGCAGGGATCAGCGGCGCGTCTTTCACACCTCGGCCAGAGTAAACACCTCCTCCTACTACCGGCACTTGCTCACACTTGTGTGCTGCCATGTTTTTACAAGTCCTCCTCAACAGCCCCCCCCCCCCCCCCCCCCCCAACACAGCTGCCACTGACATGGGAACAGAACCACTCAGGTCCCACCAGCTGGTTTCATACTTGGCGTGTTCCTCCAGCGTAAACTCACAGGCCTCGTCATCAGCTTCCATGTTTATATAAATGGGTCAGTCCAATTATTGTCTTTTCTCAATAGCGTCCATATCACGTGACCTGGGAACACCTTGTCAGTCCTAGTTATTAGCACGAGTCATACAGGATGCACCTGTTGTAGTACTTTGCATAAATATTTTAGTGCAAATTTAAATTGAAAAAAAACAAAAACTGCAAAATTAGATTATTTTTTTCTTTAGCTTCCATGTGACCGAGACTGGAAATACAGGACACACCTCTTTCTATTGTATTTGATTGTGTCTTGTATTCTGTGTTATTTTTAAATATACTGCAATATTCAAGTATTTATTTTAATAGTTTAGAAGTCATGTGACCCAGGGACTCCAAATCAGTACCGAACTGGAAATATGGGACACTCCTTTATCTATTGGCTCCGACATTTTTCCCTGAGTATCTTAGAGAATATATTTCAGTAAACCTATTTTTTTTGTAAGAAAATATGAGGCAATACTTCATTAAACATCTCCTTTAAAAGCAGTTTCACTTCATTCTGGTGAAATTTTCAAGGGGATATTGCAGATTAAAAGTGGTCGGAGGCCCACCGTCACTGCAGAGCTCCAGCGAGCCGTCCGTCCTTGTGCCTCTCCTCAAACAACAAAGCGGTATTGCAAGTGTGATTGTTGCTACTTCAGGAATTATACCTCTAACTTTCTGTATCGTGTCTTTCCACATCCATCATCAACCAGGAAACGGGATTATAATCCCTCAGTTTTATTCAAGTCATGACAGGGCAACTATTTTACAACTAATTTACACAGGTCTACAGTATGTACAACAACAAATATAGTACTGGAAGTCAGACTAGTGCGTGTCAGAAAATTCACAGACGTGGATAACAACCACAACCACACACACACACACACATGCACCCACACACATATACACACACACGCACACAGACACACACTCACACGGCTCACTCATGCCAAGAAAGTAACATGCTCCTTAGAAATCTTGACACGTGTTGTCAGAAATGCAGCAGGCTGTGTAAGACTGTTCTTCATCAGAACGTTACCATGAGAGCATCATATCAAAACAGCTAATTTAATCACATCGTGTCATTTAGAAAAGAAAAAAAGAGAGAGAGAGAAGACGATCAATAAATAAAATGAACAAACAAAGCAAATCATTACAATGTAGTCATGGCAAGATTGACAGTTAGGATGCTACGTCATCACCACCTACAGAACACACAACCTCACGAGTCGAGAGCGAGACGACACACAGGAGGAGCATCAGCCGGTCAGGGGTCAAAGATTCGGATCGGTGGGGAGAAATTATCCGGAAATCATTCCAGTGTTTTATAAACTGATATATCCTGGTTCATGACTACAGAGAGTAAACATGTGAGGAGAGGAGCTGACTGCAGAGACTACAGGACAACGCAGAAGAAACTGGGGCGAGTGAAACGGGTGTTAACACCAGCGGTAACAATGTCATAAAGTATAATATTAAAGTGTCCCAATTCAGCTCAAGTTATGACTATGAGTCCCTTCTTTTCACTTTTTTTCTTTTTTCCATCGGGGAATGAAATCAAAGCACAACATGGTAATAACAAGAACTACATCACCTTTCAAGCACAGACACGTTTTCACCTCATATTAATCTTCTTTTACACAAACCTCAAAAGTAAATGTCTACACTGTGCATGCGTGTGTGTGTGTGTGTGTGTGTGTGTGTGTGTGTGTGTGTGTGCGTGTGTGTGTGTGTGTGTGGTGGAAGCGGGTGGAAGGTGAAAGATAAAAAGACAAACACTGGTTTCACATGATGTCACAGACGAGCTGGGCAGCCTGAGGAGCTTGACAGGAGCAGAAAGCAACCACAGGTTCACGTAGGCAACCAGACAGGTTTTCAACATTCTCCATCCGCTACCCATGACAGACTCATAATCACAGCACGCACAGCATAGCTTTTCACGCCGTCTCCAATTAAACTGACCCCCCCCCCCCCCTGGCTGGACTGAGTTTGGGGCCTGGAGCCTGCAGGATTTTGGCTTTTCAAGAGAGGATTTTCTCTCGTGTTTCAGGTAGCTTCAGAGCCACCAGACCGCCGCAGACGAGTGCGGCGAAGGCCAGGAAGATGGGGATGATCTTAGTGATGCCGATGAAGGCTGCAAAGATGAAGCTGGCGATGATGGCTGCAAACTTGCAGATCCCGTTCAGGATACCAAACGCCGTCCCCCTGTGGAGTCAAAGGAAAGACAGACCGTCAGACGCGTAAACAAAGACGGGTTGAGGTCAACACTTCTACATTATAGTAGAGTATAGCTGCAGGATACGTTAATTCAGCCAAAACGTAGCATGAAACATGCAGTATTCAGCGTCTGGTAAACACTGTCTTCGTCTGTAGGAGGTGGTTTTGAAAGCAGCTCTAGTTTTCACACCAAATGTTAAGCTGAGAGGCACAGCTGTCGTGCGCAGGGGAAGAGTTGCTTCGGAAGAGCGGTTAAATGGATGGTTTGCTAAGGCCCTGCATCTTTTTACCCCCCCCCCCTTCAGTCTTTCCATTCCAGCACAGTGACAGAATTACTGCTCCAAATTTGCAGAATGTCCTAAAACAATGGGTCTCTGCCGCTAAAGCAAAGAAGCCAACAACCATCTATTCTGTCAGGCTGGAATGAGTCACGGCCACTGGCAGATCTGCTGCCGTCCTCACTCAGCTAATGATAACTCTGCGAGCTGGTTGGAAAATCCATCTTCAGCTGAATTTTTAACGTTTCGGCTCGAGATGTCCAGTGAAAACTTTCCCTTTCTAATCCCAGATTGTCACATGGTGGCATTTTGCTGAGACCCATCTGGTAGAAGTTTGTCTGTGTGAGCCGCGGAAGCTTTTCACTCGGCTTCAGTTAGGATCTAATCGATCAACGTAAACCTTTAATTAACCAAACCAGACGGTAAACCCGCTGGCTGGAAGAAGAAAAAAATATACATACACAGTTCATCTACCCACACCCACACACACACACACACACACACACACACACACACATTGCTTTTAGCATGAGTTTGGTAAGAATATCTTGAGTTTGGGGGAAGATGCTGGAGTGTAAAACCTCCAAATCCAACAGCACTGAATTGCTAACACAGGCTTGATATGAAAGCTGCCTCCCACACGGCTGATATTTCCGTCCTGAACATAACTTGTAAAAAAAAATAAAAATAATGTGATTAGCTAATGTTAAGCTTTTGGATGTATGCTACTTATAAAAGCTAGTTAGCGACAGAGGCGTGCTACATTTGCTGACATTTTCAAACTGGGGCGGATTAAAACATTGTTTAACTCATTCTTTATTTATAAACCGTGTTTCCATCAACTGTCAACTGAGTTTTAAATGAATTTTGGAAATGAGAGAATGTGAAGTACTGCAGTTCGCATCAAGTAGTTTGAAGTTAGTAATCTGGGGTTAATCATTGTGTATTTCCACCAGAAGATGGCGATATAGGCAACAAGACAATGGGTATTACAGGCAACATAGAGGAAGAAAACCTGGACAAGCAACAGTCGGCCCATTGTTTCTGTCTACAGCTCTACAGAGGATTTACTTTGTTTGTACAAGTTGCAATATTTCTGTGGTACCAGCTAGTACGAACAAGTGGCTTCTTCTCTGGACATGAAGGTGAAGTTCCGGAAAATACTGGAAAACAGATGGTCAGTCATGAGAGTTCGAAATTCCTGTTTAGCACATTTTCTTTTGATGAAAAAAGATTAAAAATCCACCTCGGGAATTTACACCATTATCATTTTTCATTTCTCGTCAGTTTTAAAGCAAATGAATTAAAAACCCTCTACTCTGAGAATTCTGCTTCAACGTGTGGAGAAATCAAAAGCTGCTGCAGCCTTCCATGTCTGAACTTTGCTGCTAGTTAGGTAATCATAGTACAATCCCAGCAACGCTTACTGAATGGAAGGTCAGAAATAACGTTTTTTTTAAAGGTGATATGTCGGGATGGAGGGGCAGCACGGTGGTGCAGTGGTTCGCACTGCCACCTCACAGCAAGAAGGTTCTGGCTTTTTGTGTGGAGTCTCCATGTTCTCCCTGTTCCTGCTTGGGTTCTCTCCAGGTACTCCGGTGTCCTCCCACAGTCCAAAGACATCAAGAGGTGACGGGGCTTACTGGATACTCTAAATTGACTGTAAGTGCGAATGTGAGAGCCAATGGTTGTCTGTCTATACTGTATGTGTTGGCCCTGGTGACCCGTCCAGGGTGAACCCTGCCTCTCGCCCGACGGGCACTGGGATAGGCTCCACCCCCCGCCACCCTTGACAGGATAAACAGTAAAAAAATGAATGGATGGATGGACATTGGGACGGTACCTTTTTGAGGAGGGGTAGAGTTCCACAGAAATGACCTCTAGTCCGTTCCAGGCTGCCACGCTTGCACCGTAGAAGAGACACTGCCAACATATTACAGCTCCTTGACTGAAGCTCAGCAGCAGCAGGAACGTACATGCAGATGACGCCAGCATGGAACCCCCTGGAGTAAAAGATGATTGGGTACCGATTTGCTCTACGAGGCCGTAGATATTCACACTCTCAGGTGCGGTTCTCACCTATTATCCTGATTCTTCCTATCTTGTCCATGAACAATGCTGAGATGATGTTACCAGGCAACACGGCCAAGCTGCCCAGGAAGCTGACCATGTAGATGACGATGTCGTTCTCCTCCTGGAAGTTCAGATGGCAGCCTTTCTTTGAATGGAGGAAGGTGGTGTTCTCCATGCGACAGTTTATGAACTTTTCCTGCCACAGATCTGGGGAGAGAGAGGAGTCGTAAAGTTTTCCCCCTGGTGATGAGTTGGGTGATGAACTTCCTGCAAAGCGTGGGAGCTGCGACGAACGTGACTGTTGTAGGGCAGCGTTAATATTCAGATGCATATTTATACCAAGAACCATCGTGAGCCACCTGCCTGTGTTGTAGAAAACGGTGTTTTTGAGGGTGCAGTTTTCAAAAAAGGTGTTGGTTGATTTGATGTCTTCAAAATAGCAGTTCTCAAACAAGGACTCTTCAAACTTCACCGACTTAATCTCAATGTTTGCAAACCTAAAAATGACACAAAAAGAAAGCAGATGATTAAATAAATGGTCTAGAGAGGTTTAAATGGCACGGCTCATTAAAAAGTCCTTGACACAGAGAGGGGAAACATACTTGTCGTGGATGTACTCTCCCTCGCGGTGGATCTGGTTCACCAGGGAGAAGTTGAAGTGGAAACGTTCCACGCGTTCCCGGTGGAAAACCCTGACCTTGGATTCGTACTCCTCATACTGCATGTACTTGATCATATCAGGGAACCAGACTCCCAGCCCGTGGTAGCTGATACACACAAAACAGCGGTGAGATGATCTCAGCGAAAGCTCCTCATATGTGAATTACAATCTTCCCTGTATATCTAGACGTCAGTGCGCTGGGAGTTTTAGTCTAAATGTAAAATATATTTCTCAGAGAAGATTTACTTAAAAAAAAAAGTAGGAATCTTTCATAATCCAAAACAGTCTTTCAAAAACTCTGTGTATGTTTGTGTGTGTGTGTGTGTGTGTGTGTGTGTGTGTGTGTGTGTGTGTGTGTGTGTGTGTGTGTGTGTGTGTCACTGTGACCCAATGCATACGTCTTATCTGTACATCATAGGAAGTTCAAATATGTGCATAAATGAATATTCCTGACCATTTTTTAACTTTCATTTTTGTATCTCTTGCCTGGCATCGCTCCCTCATATTGATCAACTGTGTCCTTCAGACGTAAACGGCTAAAATCCTACCCTGGTGTTTGCTGAGACCAGTTTGATCTCAGCCTTTTGATCAGGAAGACGTTTGACTAGACAGAAGGGGTTTGAGTGCCCACCTGAAAGCCAAACAGAACCAGACAACAACCAGGAGGAGGCCTTGCAGTCTGAGCTCTGGAGCTGATAGTGACATCACGTTACTCATCACCTAGGAGACAGACAAACAGGAGATAAGTGACAGGTGGAAGCTGGAGGCCAAGAGAAGCGGGTGACATGATCCGGCTGACCTGTTGCAGCATGGTCACGTGTCTGACGGTCCAGCGTTGGAAGGCGGTGCCGGTGTCACTCTGGATCTCTATGAACTCGTCCTCCTGCGTCTGTGGGGTCTTGATGTTGGTCACCTTCACACCCAGAGGGGGACATGGACACATGATCACCATTACTGCTCCCACATATACACGTATGGTTTGCTTCTGGATCTTCTTCAGTAAGACGATTGGGGGCTAACTGTTTTGTTTTTGTTGTTGTTAATTTGGTCTTAAATTTAGACATTTTCAATTCGAACAAAAAGAAATGATATAATAAAAAGTCTTAAGTCTTTACCAAAAGCCCATCACACTAAACCTGAGCATTTTGTCATTACGCACAGAAAACTCAATAATATTTTATATAATCCATTATATTTTCCAGCAGTGTCCTGCACTTGCTCCTATCCAAAATATGAAGATACAAAATGTTAAATAAACTTCCAAGAACACTGGAAAAAAAATAGCATTTTCGCTTCATCCCCCAACTCTCACACTCCACTCCTCATGAAAAATGGACGTATTATTGGCACTGTGCTGCTTCATGTATTCACGAATGTTACTGAAGAAACTCATATGAAAAATACTTCAGCGTAAAAGAAGTTGAAAAATAAATCTAATGGCTCATGATGAGCCTGCACAGGATAAAGTATGAAAGTTAATTTTGGAAAGTCACGACATGCTAATGGAACTGATTTGTCGCTGCCCATCGATTTTTATTTCCTCAAATTTCAAATTTCGGTGACTGCCATCATTCAGGGAAAAAAAAAATCTGTCTGCTACCATTTTGTGGATTCTTTTGACAGCAAACTCATTTGAAATCTTGCAGGGAGGAATGGATCAAGACGTTAGCAGCTACAGTGAGCTGTTAGAGGAAGAGCTGCAGGCGACAGGCTTCTCCACTCTCGCTGTGCCCTGCTGTTAGCAGCTTCATGTGCAGCATAAAATCACATCAAGGTTGCTCACAGAAAAATAGAAAATCACGGTCTGGCTTCAATATTTATACTGTGTAGCCACACATTTCTGGCACTAATTGAATTTGTTGTCAGCAGCTATGACTAAAGATGCAAGTCAGCCAGGACTGAGACACTGAGAGGACTGTAACTTTGCTAATTTTGATATTTGGCGAAGGATTATTGGGCAGTGTTGTGAAGGACAAAGGCTCACAGTGAAGACTCTCTCTGGCTCGCCTTTGGCCTTCCAGTTGGTGTCGTGAACTTGTCGCAGCACCATCCACGCCTCGTCGTGTCGAGCGCTCTGAAATAAAAACACACAGGATTGAAAGCCGTAGGAATCTAATCTAGTTTATGTTGCCGTTTGTATATTTGTGATCGCTTTACTCGCAAACCAGCTCAAAAGTTAAAATATGCTTTGCACTGTGTGAGGAGCGATCTATCTCATGAACCCACCAAATGTGAGCCCCCACAAAGACTATTTTGCCTTTCAAATACTCGCACATACTCCCTCCTGCATTACTTCTTTGTGAATACAGACAGAATATGGAAAGAGCCAGCCATGTGTTGTGTATTTAGCTTGAAGCTCACATCGAAACCAAGGACTACTAACAACAGCCGAGTCCGTTTACAAAAACAGCCGTTTTTTGGGGGGGGAAGTTTTGTTTGTTGTTTTCTGTAGCTGTTGGTTGTAGTGCTTAGCTTTGCCATTAGCTTCAAGCTAAATATATGCACGCGTGGCTCTTTCTGAATTCTGGAGTCAGAAAGAAGTCATGCAGCAAGAACATCTTTTGGGGTTCAAGTGAGAACTTGAAGGGCACTTTTGGGTCTCTGCCATACTAACTTTGGTTTATAGGCTGCATGCGGTTTCTGTATATGTGGCTATCTTAATCCTGGGTTTCAGTCCTCACGTGCTGCACAGTGTGACCACACACTACAGTTGAGTAGCAATGTTCCCAGGAAGTCTCCCTCTTATCAGCTGAGTAAATGTGTGATTATTTTTGAGAACTGCTATAACACACAAGTACAATACCACATGTGGTTACAGGTCTGACAATGTCCTGGATGAGACACATGGGTGCGCAGTGTTCTGGTGACGACTTAGCAGCCCTCCGCTAGCTTTGCACAGCAGTGGGATGTTGTTTTGGTGGCTGATGACTCAACATGTACAGTAAAACCAATAACAGCTTCATGCTCAACACAGCACTCTGACACGATGCATATACAGACGGGGATAGTCCAGGTTTTAATACTTGTTTGTGTTAGGTTAAACAGAACAGCAAATTTATGAATCAACGCTCTGCTGTAAAATTCCCAGGATGCATCAAAATCCCCAGAGCTATAATGAAGATCAAAGCGGTGACAGTTTCAGTATCTAACCTCCAGCAGGAAGCGAGGACTCTCTGGCATGAAGACGATGCCGATGAGCGCAGCCAGGGCCGGGAAGAGACACACCAGAATAAACAGTCTCCAACTGTGAATCTGGAACTCCGTACCGATGGCGAAGCCCCAGCCTGGCAGGCCATTCAGGAGAGGAATTAATATTGCAAGAAACTGTCTCTTGGGAAATATTCTAAACTCCAATCCCAGCACGAGTCCAATAAAACTGAAAATTGATTTTTACTGTTCTCTGTTTATGCAAAAATCTGCTGCACTGGGCCGTTATGGACGGCGTGTTTGCGTATGTGTGTGCGTGTTGTGAAAGGTATTTCGATTCTTGACTCATGTAAATGTAAAACCATGTGCAAAGTTACTATTCGATCTTAAATGTAACGGCGACAGGATGTTGGTTTTTGTAAGATGCCGCAAGCTAAAAGGTTGTAAACCACAAACTGCTTTGATCTTTAAAACAGGTCTTTGCTCAAAAAGTGTATTTTGCCACTCAAGCACTCACAAATAGTTTATCTTCATGAGGATTTTTTTCTCCCTCCTGCAGCTCTTCGTCTTTGTGACTCCAGAATGCAGAACGAAACAGCTATGTACGTTTAGCTCAACACCAATCACAACAACAAAAATGTCCCCAAAACTTTAAAAATAATCCTGTGGTTTAATCCGTATCTTCTTTATCCAGTTGCATTCTCGATAAACACTTGAATGTGAGCTAAAAACAAATATATCATAACACCTCCTACTCTGCTCTAGCGTTAACCAGTGCTAAACTAGAAGTAGTTTACTTGTTTTCGCTCACATCAAAGTATTTGTGGTTTACTGTGCATACAGCCGGACAAAGGAGATGTGGATTAAACCAGACGATGTACTTGGTAATCTGAAAACTGACAGCTTTGGACAGGCAGCCTGTTTTATTGCCGTAGCTGTCGTTAGCCATCGGTTGCTATTAGCTTCAAGCTAAGTACACGTGACTGGCTCTTTCTGCAACCTGGAGTGACAAAGAAGTGACGGAGGAGAATAATGTCTCAGTTTGCTCAAGACTCCTATTTGTAAGCACAAGGCAAAATACAACTGAAGTGTGAAGTATCGCCTCAGACGTGTTGTATTTAAAAAGCTTGTTATGCTATCATTTGTGTAATTGTCGAGTAAATGTAGTGAAGAATAATGTGCACTATTTCCCTCTGAAATGAAGAGTGGACATAAATTAGCATAGAATGAAAACACTTCAGTATAAGTACTTCAAAAGAAACACAAGTACAGTACTTAACTAAATGTACTTTTTTCTCTGCTGGTCTTTGACCATGTTACCATAGTGTGGGATGATTCCCCATGCAGTGAAGGAGGCATACAGGCCCCCCAGCATCCAGAACATGCAGAGCCAGCTCAGATGTTCCCCACGTTTGTCCATCTGCAGAAACTCGGTGAAGTAGGTGTAGACGATAGGGATGGCACCGCCAATCCTGGACGAGGAAACCACAGAACAGCCTGTCAATCAGTCTTTATTTATACGGCACCGAATTGCAACAAAAGCCATCTCATACGCAAAGGCAGGTCTAGAACCTTACGTTTAAAGTCAAATGAAAGAGACCCAACATTCCCGCACGAGCAAGCACTTGGCGACGTTGGTGAGAAAAAAAACAAGAAGAAACCTCAGACAGAACCGGACTCAGAGTGGGCGGCCATCTGCTTTGCCCAGTTGGGGTTGTGGGGGGTCGGGGGAGGAGAGCCTTTATCTCAGGCCTGAGCGGCAGTGGCCGTGGATTATTTGTATGTAACATCTTATCAGACGTGCTTTTTACTCCCTCCAAGGAGGGAGTGTGATTGATAAGGAGGTAATGACACACGTGTGTCTGTCTGTTGGCAGATTTATGCAAAACTATGAACCCAAACAGCACTGAGCGCGGTGGAGGCGTGTCATAATGGCCCAGGAAGAATCATTTAGGGCAGTCGCACTGAGGACAGCAAAAAACTGTATTTTTTTGACAATGGATTCGGTTGAGTTTGACTTGGTAAAAGTATTCCCTCTCCTTCCTTTAGGCTTCTTTCATTTTTACAACAGCCAAGGAAAGAAATTGGTGCACTTGTGTTTGTCTATTTCCAGCATAACTCATAAAGCTGCAGATGAAATTGGATAGGATGATAGATGTTAGGCCACGGAAGGATCAATTTTAGAATTGATCTGGATCTGAGGACGTCATACGGCCTCGGCAGAGGTATGTACTCTGTGGTTTCGATTTTACCAGGAATTCAAACCAGCAGAATTTCCCCTGTGGTGCTCAAAACTTTGAGAAATTACAAACAAATGATAATTGCAGCATCTCTCCCTGCGAGCTGACTCTCAGCATCTTTCGCTAAAATGAAAAAAATACGGTAGCTATGACAACACGTGTAGGGTTTAAATTATTGACACCATTTTAGAAATCACAAGCCCATCTTTTCCTTTCCTTGGTGACCACGCGGGCAGACGTCTCAAACACACTAATCATTGCAGGCATTTTTGTGAGGCCAACAAGAAGGCCACAGTTCCTCAGCGCACGTGAGCTTGAGTGACTAATTGGGTCTCGTATTGACATTTTATTGTGGTAACCTTGGCCTTTTTGGCATACCAAATAGCTCAAATATCAATACTGGAAGTCTTGCTCCACTCAGGCTGCAATCATTATTGAAAAAAAAGATGTGTCTGTGAAAGTTGCACAATCAATCGTTGCTCTGGAGGCGCCTCGATCTACAGCGCCGGCGACCGCAGGAATTGGACAGTAAAAAAAAAAAAAAAAATCAAAGGAAAAAAAAACATGCGGCAAGAATAGTTCACTTGTTGTTTTAATTATGACCGTAAAGAAATGTTCTATCAAAACAAATAAACAGACAATTCCTTCCGAGCTGTCCTCTTCTGGGACTGAAGTGTGTGCTGACACGCAAACGCACACAAGCCCTCCTGCACAAAGTTCAAACCAAAGCGTTGTTTTGCATCGGGACGTATTTGAATGGCACATTACAGAACAGATTCTGAAATGTAGATTTAAATAAACAAGTAAGACCCTTCGTGTGCTTAAATTATGTCCTCTCTATCCACCAGGCTGCTCCCAGATGACCACAGTCCATTTTAATTTATATGCTACACATTCCTCATTGAAATCAAATGTCAGGAGTCCAATTTTGCAACACAAATCTTTAAATGCAAATGAAGGGATGTACTTTCTCCTGCCCCCATATGTAGCAGAATCACGTTTTCCCCAAAAGGATTATTTATGGGAAAGGTCAGTCATTATAAAAAGCCTGTGGAGTTGTCATTTGTTCAAGCAAAGAGCGGAATTGTGAATTTAAATGTAAATGTGTCTCACCCGAAGCCAGAGCAGAACCTGAGGAAGAGGAAGAAGCCGTAGCCCTGAGCGAAGCAGGACAGGAAGGAGAAGACCAGGTCGATGGTCAAGACGTAGATGAGACACTTCCTCCTGCCCATCTTATCACACAAACCCCCCCAAACCAACGCACCCACCATCATGGCCACATACACCAGCAGACCTGTGAACACACAAACACACACTCAAGCTCGTTTAGACTCATTTCTTTCCATCCATAATGATCATACACAGACACATTTATTTGCGGCGTCGGGGTTCCTTCGCATTTTTTTTTAATCAATCCATTTCCGGGAGTTTTCCAGGCCTCTGAGGGAAATATTCCCGATCATGCATTCTCTGAAAAATCTGTTTATGGTAACGACAAATAAACAGAGAAATCTATGCCAAAATTCACCAGTTTGTATTTTAAAATGAATGACACCTGACATGGTTTGATGCACCATAAACACGTGCTAAAGTACATCAACCAAGACCAAGAGACCTATACTCAAGTATGTGTGAGGAAAACTTCCATATTTCACAACTTTTCTTTTGTGCATGAGCATGAAGGTAAAACTGATAGAGCTTGTTTAAAAACGTTACCTCAGACTTCCACAAGGGGGCACCCTTTGCCCTTCTAAGATGACAAAGGACAAACCCCACGCCTCTCATGACTGTATGTATATTTCTGGGACAGATTTTCACATGTGTCCGGGTGGTGATTTCTGAATAGTCATGATGATGTCTCAAGCAAGCAGACCCAAAATAATATCAACATTTCTGGAGGTCAGAATGAGAAATAAAGGTTTGCTTCCTTGCCATGCCTCCACCGTCCCCAATTCCTCCAGCCCGCTGCAGTCGCCTTTACTATCGTCTGGACTGCCTTTTTACTACCTCTATTACACACTTTATCACCACACAATTCTTAATTTCACCTGCAGAACCAGCAGAGTGGTGCGAGGTCCATGGCAGTAAGCAGCTATCAGTGTTTTAGTAGCTCTGACCAACTGCATCAAGGAGATAAGAATGATTATGTGCCTCCTTTATGTCTCTGAGGACCTAACGTGCACCCTGCTCTCAGGACTAAAACCTACAACCTCAGCCATCCCCTCCACGCTGTTGCTTAAACGTTTCGACCCATACCTCCAGCCTGCTCTGTGTTTTTACTACACACAGCCCTAATTACAGAGGGACTAAGCAGCTTAACGGCACGTGGAGCCATAGTGTGCACCTTCCCCCTGGATTACTAGACTATCCAAATGTTCTGGCGCTACACACGCCAAGCTGCACCTCCCTGGCCCAGTCAACAGGCTGGTAAGGCCACCGGAAGAGAAAGAGTCAACGTGTCACTGCATGTCTTGGCCAAGCTCTTTCTTAGTTAAGGGACAGTTAAAGTGATAGCTTGGATATGACGGACTGACTGAGGAGCTTTGAGCCAAAGCAGATAGAGAGGAACCTCAAACATTACAGCAGACCCCCGCAGAGCTTCTGTTAACCCAAATGTGCAAATGCTTGCTAAGTTCATCATTAAACTGTTTTGAGACATTTAAATTGCAAATAGAAAAAAAACAGCCACTTGTAATTAATGTTCAGTTTCTTTATGCACTTGAACTTCCCTACCAAGGCTACATCAGCTGTATTTCTGTACTGACAAAACACATAAGTGCATCTAAAAACAGTAGTTTTATAAACACTCCTAGCAGTTTTTACTTAATGGGAAAAGTCATCTGGTACATTTCTGCTACATTTGCTGAGAACTGAAAAGAGGACAAGATCATCCTGACCTCCTGACACTGCAGTGCTTGCTGCATGGCAAGTAATGGGTTAAAATTACCTAGCAGCACCCAGGAAATCCAGTAGGATCCTTTTTGATGAACTTACTACGGACTTACTGTTGGTTAAACACTGGAAGGTCACCACCAGGGGGCAGTGCAGTGGCGAGGCTGATGCCATTAAACACCTTGACGGCGACATCTGGGTGCTCAGGTCCAGCTACAGCACAACGTATTACGATACGGATCCAAACCACAATGTGTTTTGCACCCTAACTGTCTGTTTTGTACCTTAATCTGACCAAATTTTGATTGTACTGAATATAAAATAGTATTTTACAGGAGCAGGGGTCGCTGGTTCGAATCTCACTTCCATCGGTGAGCATGTGGAAGTGTCCTTGAGCAAGATACTGAGCCCCTAATTGCTCCTGATGGCCCTGCGACAGACTGGCGACCCGTCCAGGGTGAACCCCGCCTCTCACCCAATGTCAGCAAAGATAGGTTCCAAAATGGATGGCTAAATGGACAGAGCTCCACCATGGATGTATCCTACCTGATCTTCTATTGGTATTGTTTCCATGGTGTTGGCAGTCTTGCTTATGAATCACTTCACATTCGGACTGACCAATAAATAAAAAATCTATTTAATAATGTTGTAAATATAACGTGGCAGTGTTCCAGTAACAAAAGAGGTTTTTCCCCAAATTCCAAAATAAGGGAAGGGTCTAATAAGTTTCTTTTACCCACAAATCTAGTGATCGATTTATGAAGCTTTCTTTCACAGCGTGTCTCTCGATGGCTTGCTGAATATTGCTGTATGCTGTCACACAGCACACAGCAATATTCTCTTTTTGAGTAAACAGAATAACACCTGGATGATGCAAACAAAAATAAAGTTTTCAGAAAGTCAAACTGAAGGACCACACAGAGCTGGACGTGTTTATTGTCTGGTACGTGATCTCTGGGAGGGAACGCTAAGCACCTCAAGTATTCAAGATTAACACCTAATAAATGCAGGCAGGCATCATCATTTATGCAAGAACTTTCTAATCACATTTCAGCTTTTCGTCCAGATTTGGCAAAGGGCAAGTTTTGTTTTGCTCAAGATAATTGGAGGTTACATCCCTGGAACCACACGAAGTATTTCAAACCTGCCTGAGCAATCTCCCCTTCGCCTGCAGGAACATGTCTCTAGTTGTAAAGCCCTTGAATTTTAACTCTGGACAAAACAATAAACCACAAATAAGTGGACCGGCTATCTTGAACTTTTTAACAAAATGTTTTGGATTCTCTCTGCGACTCCAGACGACATGTAAGATTAAAGACATTTTGCCTCTTGTGTGTCTGGTGAACAGTGCATGAGTGTGAATCCAATCGGATAATTCTGCAGATCTACTTCATATTCTCAGCCAATGATCGGTGCTCCCCTCCAGCTTTGCACAAACAGATGCTGTGATTTCATTTTCGCCAGGCCTTCCTCCTTCTTGCACAGCCTGTCAGAGGCCTGAAGCGTGTCTGACAGCTCTGCACCTAGCGCTGCAGGCCGCCAGGCTCTCTGACTGCTGCAACATGCTCCATATTAGCCTGGGAACACACACTGAATGCAATCAGCTCCAGGTTCCTCATCAATCTCTCATCCCAGGAGCCTGTTGTTAAGATGAAATGATGTACAATCTGCCACATTGCCTGGAAAAACATGAGACTAGGGAAATAAGTTGAGAGGCTTAACTTGCAGTTTACCTGTGTGCACAAAAAAGGGGACATTTTCCCAGCATGTGGATTCTATGCTGCATACGAATTTCAGCCACAATGTTGCTGTGCCAGCTTTGATGTCTCAGTCTAAAATGGCGTAGGAATGGACCCTAAAACCCAGGGTTAAGTTGGCATTGTTAAATGTCCGGTCACATCCTCTCGAAGTCAGTTATTTTTTGTTTTTTTATTTTTTTGGTTATACACCTGATGCACGGTCTGGTTAACACAAATTTATTTTGTGTGTCTAATACATGCCGGTTGTTAATGAGTGACTTCACCAAACAACACTTGCATCATGCCGAAAGCAGCAGCGTGAAACTCGATGTCATGACGTTGAAGTCGCGTGTCCTATGGGGTCAAAGTGTAATGTTAGCTTTGTGCTAGTGCTGTTTAATGCCGGAGATTAGCATCACGAACAAAACCTGGATCTTTGGCCATAGTTTGTTTTTCGGCAGTGGTCACAAATTCAGTTGGCGTTTGTATTTGGTGGCAGGAAGCCATTGCAATGCTAGCTGGGTTGGCCTACGAAGATGCATCATCCCTGTGGTGTTCTATGAGGAAACAATTTAAGCTAGAAAACTGAAGAAAATTAAATTCAGAGAGAAAGCAGACAATAATGCCTCTGTCTGGTAACATAATTGCAGAATTTACATGCTATCATGTGGTGTGGCGTCCCTTCAATTAATTCAGAGACACTGCCAACATTTAATGAAGCTGAGCTGGTTTATTGTGGACCAAACGTTCTTCTCAAAGCACAGTATGTAATTTGTGAAGGCTCCTATTATGCTGCAGAACCAAAAGTACAGAATTCTCCACACTTGCTGCATAAAGAACAGTAGCATATGTAATGGCTGCAAGTACTGTAACTGTAGATTTGTGGAAACAAAAACATAGAGAGGTCTTTAAGCACAGCAGTGTTTCTGTTGTGCACTGCAGCGTTAACAGCGAGCAGATCGTTGGCTGCTCTGCAATGAAACTACAACAGATCCCAAAGTGACATCACGGGAACAGACAAACCTGCGTGAACATTTTCAAAGATCGTTCTATAAATGTGGGTCGAGACAACAGATTTATAGATCAAGTATTCAACCACATCCCTTGCACATTAATCTCTGAGGGTTGCACTCAAAATGTTGTCTTGCTCACCTCATAGGAACTTTATTTGAAATGATTTAACATCCTCAAAATGGCCTTGAACATTAACTGACATCTGTAGAATTTAAGGCTAATGTTAGCTCGCTGCTAGCTGGGATTTTGTGGTAAATTCAGTCACGCAGTAACCCAGCACGTTAGCAAATACAGAGGGGTGATGGAGACGTGACGCCATCCGCCGCCAACAAAACTAAACGCACCGTTACCTTGAATGATTATGGATTTCTCTGGGTTTTATCATTTTTAGAACTGAGGGGTGAATTAAGTACACAACTCTATAAACATATTTAAGATAGAGCAAGTAATTTTTAAACCTTTTAATGCGGAAATGTTACACATTATAACTGTTGTTGTTTAGGTGTTCAAACTTTTGTCCTAACTTGTCCCAGCAACAGGTGTGATATTTCTGACTGATGCAGTGATCTGCAAGCCATCAAGACACAAACATATGCAGAATTTTGTGTGTGTGTGTGTGTGTGTGTGTGTGTGCAAACAAGCACAAAACCACATCATTTCATTCATGAGGCTCGCACCTGTGTATAAGGACTGCAGCTTTTTGACTGATGATTGCATTTAGCAAAGGATTGTACATTTTGTTTGTGGTGTGGTTCTGCAGATGTCAGCCTCTTGGTTGGTCACGTGGTCTGCTTATGGTCCCAAACATCCATCCCTGTTACTCTGGGAGTCAAATTACCAATCTTTTTTTGTTTTGTTTTGTTTTGTTTCCACTACCAGTATTTCAGAATCACAGGAACACAGGCCTGATGTATTTTTGTGGGCCAACGTCCATTCTTATGTTGGATTTTTGATCACTGAGTTCTGGGACTGAAATGTTTTTCTTTTAAACAAGAAAACTGCCTCAAAGTCAATGGTGAGAAGAAGCTAACCTTACCACAGTGCTACACGTACAAAGGAATTCCTGCAATTAGCTTCGCTAGCTCCTTCTTCCAAACAGCTGCTGAGGCATAAATGACATCATTAGAATTGTGAAGGTAATGCTATGCTACCACGCTACCAGTGTGGGACTTCAGTGTGCTTTGCTCTCCTTCTGCTCTCAGCAGGATGACAATTGCAGTCTTTTTTAGCCACTAGCAACCAACTTTTTAGGCACATAAATACTTGGTAATTTTGAGTGCTGTATTTACTGGTCTTTTTATTACATGGGTCAAAATGATAAAACCTTTAAGTAGAGCTCAATTTTATTTGACGTGGATGTCAGAATTGCAATGCGCAAACAAGATGCTTTGTTTGAGTGTCTCAAGTGTGTGTGTGTGTGTGAGTGTGTGTGTGTGTTTCAGTGACAACACTTGTCCACATGAGGTAAAAAAGGCATAAAGGAAGCATAAAGTCAGTGTGAACCACTGAAAATCCATTCAACAAACCCACACATTTTTCGACAAGGGAACAGGACATTCAACAATGCTAACTGTGAGCCCTCAGCGTTTTAGGACTCATTCCTATGCAACTCGATTCAAGTGGGCCAAAAGAATTTCCCTCATATCTTTGGTTGTCATCTAACTTAAGTAGCTTAAATTTTACCCCGTTGTATGTAAACTGTGCAAATACCTGCCTCAACTGTATTTTGTTGTTTTTGTGGCACCCTCCGACAGCCAAATTGTTTCCAGCTCTGCTGTCACTTACCCAGCATCCCCTTGTCGGCGTTAGATATGCACATGTCCTTCTCAGCGCTGGGCATAACGAAGCCCACGACGAAGCCGTCCACCCCGTCAGCCATTAGCGCCATGCCCAGCACAAAGAACAGCATCCACTGGAAGCGTCCATGGCCGCAGTCTTCCATGATGGATTCGTACTGCTCTGGCAGGTTGTCCTCCTCTTGCTCCTCCTGCTGGGTAGCCATTCGGGCTTTCCTCTTGGCCTCCATCCGAGCAGCCCGCCGTGCCTCCTTGATCTCATCTGGGTGGGGGATGCCCTGGTACTCCCCTTCATACATCTGGTCATCATCATCCGCTCCCTCAGTGGCATCGCTAGCAGCATCCTCTTCCTGCGGAGGGTAGTCCGTCTGGTAGGGGTAGCCATCCTGACCCCCTCCATCCTGGGTGTAGGTGTACTCTCCTCCTTCGGTCATCTGCTGGTTCACATTATTTTGGTAGGGGTCATTCATGTTTCCTACTTAGTGTAAGGGGGGCAAGGCTGACTTTGCTGTGTAGCCGTCGTACAATGAGGAAGCTCAAGCTGCAAACTATAATGGCATAATCCTTCCCAGGAGCCGGCTCAGTGTTGCTGCGTCTGCTGGACTCCAGGTGTCAAGACGCTTGGTCCTCTGAGGAGTCGGGGGTCTCAAGTTAAGGCCTCAACGATGCAACCGCAGACTGTTACCTTCATTGACCTACACAGAGTCGCATGCTGAACCTAAAAGACAACAATGAACACACACACAATATACGTCAGTGTTACAGCGAGGAAGGACGCACCTGTAAGGTCAAGACATTGCTCCCTCCGGGACGGCCCCTGAGCTGCCATGTCAAGTCACAGTTCTTCTCACAAAGGGCTTCACAGCATTCATATTGTGAAGATGTATCGTGACATTTGACCCTCAGATAAGAGCAAAGCGCTCACAAAAACCAGGGGAAGGTCTTGTTTGCACGCAGTCATGCAAGTAAAGAATAACAAGTCATTTTTCAATTGATTTTAACTACTTTCTGTCATTACATTCATTGCTTTTGTCTGGAATCCTCTCCTGCAAATTGTATTTTATCTTATTTATTCATCCTTGTAAAGCAATTCATATTCTAAGTATAACTTCCATCATTATTCTAGTCAAAAAAATGGAAAGTCATTAAGCAGGAAAGAGCAGTCTGCTGTAGGCTGCACGTCCCTCCACACAACCAGATAATCTCATCGTCTCCCTGCTCAAATGCTCTGACGCCATTTTGATCCATCACATAGCAGCGCTGTAATGATGACACAATCAAATCTGTCTGGACCAGAAGCACACAAACACAAATGACATTGCAGTTTTATGTAATTTTTGCAGACTTTCATCAGTGAGTACGACTGAATTTAAGGTTGTTGCTGGATCCCACGTGTTTTGGGAATAAGTTCTGTTGATGGTCGAGGAAATACTTCCACAAACCGCGATCCATCTCATCCAGCGGTCAACCGAGGGATTCTTTCTAGCTCCTGTGTGCTGTACTTCATGTTCTCATTTCAAAGGTATGGGAACTGTTGTTCTTAGTGTCTGTCCCTCAGCAAGATACTGGACCTGTAACTGCTCCTACTCCGAACCACAACCCATCCGCACTCAGAACCACATCAGGAAGGGAATCCAGCGTCAACACCCGTACGCTAAATGAAACGTGCTGCGGGGGAGCCGACAAGTGAAGACCTGCTGAAAACGATCAACGCTCCCTGTTATTGCGTAGAAATCCAAGTTTTCATTTGAGTGTCACATTCTTTTTTTTTTTAACATCACAAAGGATCCCACTGAACACTAGACATGATTTCAACTAAGCAGTTATGTCATGGCTCACATTTTGCCCCCCCCCCCCCCATATCTCCGGCTAAATATAGACCACTTTTAGCTCAAGCAGTTTAATTCATTATTACATAATTGAGATATCACACAAGCAGCTATGGGCGGCGGTAGCAGAGACTCTAAATTGCGCGTAGGAGAGAATGATTGTCTGCCCCCCTCCCCCCCACCTCTCACCCAATGACCCTGGGACAGGCTCAGGAACCCCACGCTTTAATGGGATGAGCTGTGTAGACAGTGGTTGGTTGGTTGGATGGATGGATAAGCCAATACATAAAAGCTGTACCATTATTTCATATGTGGTGCTGTATTATTCTGAATTGCCCTTTTCTGATGGTACAGGACGACAAGGCACGGTTTTAGTGCCTCTCACATCGGTGCTCCCAAACACTTCAGTTTAGGAACCTGAACATACAGGTGGCAGAGGCTCGTGACCCCCTTATCACCAGAGGTAGTTGAAGCGTACAAACAGTACACACACACAAATTTATAGGAAATTCAAATGTTGTTTTTATAGTTTTTGTGTCCCATGACTATCTTTTAGAAACAAAGCTTTTTTTTTTTTTTTTGAGTTCTGGATTTCATCGTGACCCCTCCTCGTCTCTCTCTACGGACCCCCACTTTGCAAACCCCTGCTTTAGATAACGAAAAGACGGTGCGATCAAATGTTTGATGGATTTTATGACAAATTTGGTCTCCCCGCGTCTGTCAGATTGGAATTAACATGATCAGTTTGGAATTTTGTGTTTCCATCTACCTGGTAAAAACTTCATCCGGTTGTCTGTCCCTCCAATTTTTTTATGGGCACAACATCTCAGTAAGGCTTGAGGGAAAGTCTTCAATAAAATCTTCACTGGGTCAGAATTTAGGGAGCTGATTATGTTTTGCCCGTCGTAGCGTAGAGGTCAGAGGCTACGGTCACTGTGACCTCACAAATCCCATTTTTGTGCGTTAGAACCGAAGGATGCTGTCACAAATTTCCTCTCATGTTCTCACAGTTGTCCAATAGCAGCAGTTGTCTTTTTTAACCCAAGAACAGCTGTTGCACACAACTCAGGAGCAACAGTCTGATCTGTTGCTCCCTGAAGAGGCCGTCAGCGTTGTCAGGACTCCACCAACTTCACTTCCACTCCCTGAATGACAACCAAAGATTCAAGGAAGCTTTGTGGAAAACGACTAGCCTCAACCCAACAGCTGTGCTGATGAAAAAAAAACAAAAACAAAGACAGGTAGAGCTTTATGATAGACAGTGGATAAATTGATTTACTATACACAACCGGTAAAAGTCCCTGCCACGTGAAATCAAGATTAGAGTCCTTCCCCGCACCCAGAAAAATGTGATATGATTTAACATCGGTATGGCTGTGGGACAGAGGACAGGCCCTGGGGCCGCTGGACTCTCTTGTCATTGGTTGCATTCAAATACTCTGTTCTCCATTTCTGTAGCTTTAATGTTTTTGGTTTCCCACATCTCTGAGGAATATCAATCTCTGCCGATTCAGTGTTCACCAATGAGCGAGGGTTATTCAAAACTCTCAAGTCCAGCTCTGAGCAGATGCTGATGTTAAAAGCACCAAATTGGACAGTTAGACGTTTCTTCATGTTGTTTATCTTTTTCGGGCCATGGAAGCATATAAATCATCATGAAGACGCCATACTGTTTCTTTCAGCCCTTTATGGCCCCGTCTCTAGGGACGCATCTGAATCCTACTCATTTCTGTAGTGACATTTAAAATAATCTTTCTCATCAACACATAAACATCAGCCATCTGGTAATGTCTCATTTGCTGATGGCCAATGGCGGGCAGCGAGGCAAATATGATCTGACACTTTTGGTCAAATAAATAAAATTATATTGTGGTTAAAAAAGGTATTTTGGGAGTCGGCTGTTGTTCCCTACCTATAACCAAGCACACCCTCTGAAAACACTCTGATAAATAATCTTTTGTTACCAGAGAATTGTTACTCAGCACAGAAACCACTGTCGTGTTATCTGACAAGAGAGGATGGTTGGTTTGCTCCGGTTTGGAGCCGGGATGACGAACACTATAATTTAATCCAGATTAAGACTGCAGATTTTTTTTTTTCTATTCCTCCCTTGTTGACTCATATTAGTGTTTCATCATGAATGTCATCGAGGTGGCTGATAGCAGCAGTGGATTATGGCGTCTGGATTGAAGTGCAGAAATGTATTTGCTGCTCTTAGACGCCAGGCTTTGAAACGCCAACATCAGAGGCAGAACGCATCCGTGAATGACTTTTTTGCTGTCAGGAGAAATTGCAGCAGCCTGATACCATCATCAGAGCGCCTCGTGCTCTTTTTCATTCAATAATGTGAATAATAGATTTCGGTGTAGCTGAGGGAGGTGTTGCAGTGTCATCCTGCTGCAGCGCCTCGACTCACACAGCTGGTGCTTACGTAACAGCCAGACCTCCCTCCCTCCCTCCCTCACTCACTCACTCACTCACTCACTCACTCACTCACTCACTCACTCACTCACTCACTCACTTTCTTACATATGGATCTGTGGACACACACTTAAAAAACAAACACTCTAATTCAGACATCAAATCAGCAGTTATGTCCGAGCGGAGTCTGAAAAGGCGGTGAGCCGCCTCCCTCTGCGTCTGTCCCGCCGTTGAAAAGTCGAACAGCTCATTTGAATCAGAGAAATTGATGCTGAGTCTGAGGTTTGACTGGAAGCAGCGAGGTCGCCGCGCAATTTATGACAGAGCGCTTTAAATTTCACAAATGATATTTGAATGTTCAGATCTTTTTTTTTTTCTTTTTTTTTTTTAGTTTAGTTTAACAGAGCAAAACTTCACTTTATCTGATTCTCCAGTTCATTCCCCCAGAGAGCAACAGGCCTGTATCGAGTTGCATGTTCACTCTGCGATAACGGACTTTAAAGAATAGCTGTTCAGCGGCCGTCAACACTTTCTCCTGCTGCAATTTTATTTTGCACAAATTACACGTGAAATAAAGCCTTTTTTTGAGGAAATGTTGATTATCAAGGAAAGAGATTCCAGTAACAGTGACTGGGTTGCAAATCCAGCCTGTAAATCTCGGTGCGGGAGCGCAGAGCCGTGCAGGGTCGAGTCGGAAAACAGAAATACGTGAAGGGTCAAATGCTTCAGATGCAACTCTTAACTCCATCTTAAACATCTCAAGATGTTTCTAAGTTTTGTTTGACAGGATAATACATCAGTGGATTTCAAAGCACTGATTCGTCTCAAAAACAGCGGTAGCTAACAGGTAGCCGTCATTGAACAAAAATCACAGGAGGCACAAAGCCAGTGGTTGTGATGGCAAAGTCGTGTGTGACTTATCGTTAGCTCTGTACCACTGACGGCACTTGGTGCCTCCAAAAGTGTTGCTCATTCGTGGAGATTATCTTTGAATTAAACCTTTTTTTTTTTTTTTAATTTTTCGTTCACCACAGAGCTGGTTTTCAATCGTTATCAGGTCCAGGAGTGGGAACCCGTGGTGATGCTAACCTCCTGTTGGCCTACAAAATGACCTCATCCCTGCTGCGCTCATCAGAAATGGACTACACACGGACAAGAGGGCAGTGAACTCCACCAGCCACAGTGCCAACCAGTGTCATATTTATCTCAGTTATTATGGGTTTTTTTTATTCTTTCTTTTTATTTTTAGAATGAGATTTGCCCTTTGATCTGTGACTCCATCACACTTGTATGGTTTTAAATGATTTGTTTCTCTGGCTCATTCCGATTCCACAGCTGTTTTGCAAATAAACTACAGGTGGCACCCACCAGAGGAAGAAAAGGAATGGGAGGATGCAGGTTTTTGATCTGAAGCTGACAGCTGCTCCGCCTCATCATGTGTACACGATAAGATAAAACCATTTGTTCACGAACATCTGCAAACACTTTGTTTGGATTTATGTCTTATCTCGGTTCTATTATAATTAGATTAAAAACATTACTGAATTATCAGATTATCTTCACCTGAATTCCTCAGTAAGTATTACCTGTCTGTCTCCACTGAGCAAGGCAGCAACGGGGTGAAGGGTTCGATTTCACAAATGTTCTGCGCAAAAAGGAATCTGTTAGATTCCACGCATCGTGTCTGTTGGTGACAGAACTCACAGCTGACTGTAATCTCAGCTCCTCGATGACCTCGCGAGGTCAAAGGACAATCTGCCGTGATATCTGGGGACAAACCGCCGACTAACCTGTCAAAAAAATTGTTCAGTGGCAACATGCTGTTATTGCGGGTGTCGTCACTGATTACATTTTCTTGCTAACAACTTATTTGCCTCTGAACGCTGTCACAGGGAATAGATCCTCATATCATGGAATGCAAACACGCAAGATATTTTCACTTTTAGAACTTAATTGCCACAAATCAGCTACAGCAGCAGTGGCACCTTGTAAGAAATTCAGGTCGACTAAATTTGATTGAGGAAATGACAAACCTGGCTGGAAACTCTATGTGGATACAAATATATATAAATGTTGATGTCTGAAAAAGGGCTAGGCGCTACATTTGTTTGTTCTTCCCACAGCAATGTGAAAACCTATGTGATAAGACTGTTTCTTTCAAACTAAATCATCTGTCTCATCCTCTCTAATTTGTAAGACAACAAAAGCAAATTAAATCAGAAACTACTGCAAACATTTCAAATTAAATTTCTCTTACCAGACTTGGCATTCCATTAAACATAAAATTGACTGCTGAACACAACAGACATGTAAAAAAAAAAACAACAACAACTAAAAAAAACAACTAAAAAAAACGATGCTAAAGTCCAACTAGCATTTTCAGACGTCCAAAGCCTACATGTCAGTTTATCCTAAGGCCGTGCTGCAGCCAAGCCTGAAGGATTAGGATCCAACCTCACGATCCCCCACCATCAACACCACCCCTCCCTCTCCCAGGCTCATCCTCCACAGGAAATTCCCCGGAATTGACCCCACCCACCTCCGCCAATCAATGGTACAGTCCTCTCCGTTTAAATAGCAACAGGCTCCACTGACACTGGCTCCAAACTATCCAGGTACTCTGCAGGACTTTTTTTGTCACACACTTGATCCCTGAAAAGGATCCTCCACAGAGAGGTCGAGGTCTTTGACGAGCTGCCCCGACTGGAAGTTGTTCGAAAATCCAGTATTTTTTTGGCTCAAGGACTCTTCAAAAGGCCAGATGCTCGTTGTCATGGAGACATGAATCTGGGCCTTCATGGGTGTGCAATCATTGTCAAGAGGGTGTGCAGGTCGTCATGTTGTGAAATAATTACACCAGGTGCTTTGTACTAATTCATAACTTCAACTCGAGGACAAGAACAGCCTCAGTGGTTGGTAGCGACTGAAAACTTTATGAATTTGCCTCTGGTTGAGGCTCGGTCTCTCCAAAGTACTTGGCTGGTACGTTTCGATTACTGTTACCTTTAACACTCTTTTTTTTTTTTTTTTTTGTGTGTCTAATAGTTTCATGCTGCAGTACCTGTACATCCTGTGTCCTTGAGTGAGATCGCTTCAGTGCTCATCCATCCCGAATCTCCAGAAAAGCAGACGAACAAATAAAGCGAGGATGTTTCTTCCCTTGCAGCAGGAAGGGGGGACTGGCAGTTCATTTCTCGAGGAGAGGATGAGTTTTGGATGAGTGACTGTGGATGGGTGTGCGTGGAGATGGATAATCACAGCTATTCTACACCACATATCATTCCTGTGGTTTACATACAGAATATATATGGATTACTCTGAGAGAGAGAGAGAGAGAGACAGAGACAGAGACAGAGACAGAGAGAGAGAGAGATGCCACAGGGAGAACAGCAATTAAATGGATGAATTGATGCCAGGCTTTTCCCAAACGATCATATTCTATATAGATGTATTACTGAGGCCACAAGGTGACAAATGTACCTGTACAACACACCAAAGCTGCAGAATGTCTCAAGTAGCGAACGAAGTAGGGATTTAAAACGTAGTACTTCAGTGGGAATGTAACCGTGAGTACTTTCTGTGTTTCCACTACTACATTAGACTACATTCCAATGGTAAATACTACAGCTATGGTGACTTTTTGTTGTTTAGCTGTTTTCTAAGGTAGATGAACATGTGTGCGTGTCACTGGCTGAAAAATATGTGAATTACCGTTACTCCGTTACCCAGGACTCCTTGCTCCTGCTCCTGTTTCCTGTAACAGCTCTCATTGGTCCACAGAATCATGTGATACAGTCAACAATGTCTCTTCAGCTGAAGAAAATCGATAGACGTGCAGCATTTGCAAGTTCATCTGTGTGGCTCACACGCCATCTTTCACTTGTTAGTGCTCCGTAGGAATCGTGTATCTGCTGAATCAGCGTCATCTTGTTTTTATGATCGGGGCGGATGAACCAACTTTTGGGAAGCACTGGGTTTTTGAGTGTGATGCTTATGTGCAGTACCTTTAAAAGTCTGACTCTTACGCGGTTCCTATACTGTGAATTATAAATATTAGAAGACTATACAATTTTGCAGTTGACCGAAACAATACAGGGTGCTATTGGACAATTTGTTTCCAAGGATTGCTCTCTGGATTATATCGAACTATAACATATTGTTAGTACACTATTTGGTTATTATGATATAAGAATTATCACTATATCTATCTATGTCTGGACAATTTTGAATGATTTTAGCTCACAATCAAATTCTTCATTCATTACAGTGTCACTCCTAGCAAACACCCCTGCCGAGGGACTTGGTACGACCTGCTATGGGACATCATTATAAAGAGTAGATGTCTTGCATAGAAGCAAAGCTCTCTAATCCCAAGGCCAGATAATTCGAGTGCAAAGAGGATTAGCTCCACCCCAGCAAAGCCATTGGCTAAATTTAGCCCCGATACTCTCTGCCTTCACCAGTCTCCGTTTAACCCCTCCCTCAAGCCCCGCCCATAACTCCCTCCACAAACCCTGTCCACCAATCATATGCTGCTGTTCATTACTGCACCATCATGACATTCTCAGACCCTATAATCCAGTATCTAGGCCCAACAGCCAGGCTCAATGTCGTATCAATATTAATGATGATCAAATCTCATCACGGAGAGACCGCCGCATCGTGGCTGTGGGGGTCTGAGAAACCCCGAGAGGGAAAGTTGGTGTTTCCTCATGGCTCCGTCCTTCATCTGTAAAGCCTCGTCCTCTGGCAAACACACTGGGATTACAGCTGATGGTGATGCTAGGCCTGTCTCAGGAGGAGGGGCACGGCCTGCACAATCCTCGCTATGGCGAGCGAGCTGCGGCGCAGACGTCTCATGCAAACATCCAGGAAATGAATAGCTTCAAAGGGAGGGTTCTGGGAAAGAGTGATAAACCCATTCCCTGTGTCCCATCTCGACTGGTCTGACCGTCTGCTGCGTAGCTCCAGTGAATTCCGTGGTGCATCCAGGGTCATATCAATTCTTGTTTCGTCTGACCCCCCCCGACAGTTAGCTGCTTGTTGATGACCAGGGATTTGAAGCTCATTGTTATCGTTCTCTGGCCAGTTGAATGCACAGAATGTAAAATACAGAGTGGATTACTTTGGCTTAAGTTACGAAGATCATACTTTTTCTTCTCTTCCTGTCTTCAGTGATAGATGTTGCTGTTTGGTTTATATTTCTGTAATATCTGGCATATTGTTTATAAGCCTCGGGGGATTTCTTTATCACCTGCTGTAGTTTCTCTTGCCTCATCCTCTCAATGTGGGTGCAAAATAACAAGCTAGTCCAGGCTCAGCATGCAACCCCTGCTGTTAAAATTATTGCTTGTACTCTTTTTTTCCCAATGCTGAACGAGTCTTTATGGAGGCGGCATTGCATTTTTTAGGGTGCATGGTGTATTTGGCATATTTAAGAACACCTCCTTACATGTAAAATAAGTATTTACAGAAATGACAGCAGAGATAATCACAGCCCTTCTATTCATTTCCCAACCGTACTTCTTTTGAATTATCTTCCTGGAGTGGCTATGCCTTCACTCCTCGTGTTCCCTTCTAATTAAAGTGGAGACATCTGAGGGAGTTAATCTGCTGGGCTTTAGTGAATGGAGGTGGGAAGTGGAAGTAGGTGGGAGGTAATAATTGTTCCCCAAATCCCTCTCATCTGGTTGGACAGGGCAGTGAGGCTTAAAGTCATCTGACCTGATGTCTGGCGTGCATCCACGGCTGCATGTGTGCACAGAAACAGAGAGTCTACACAGGCTAGAACATGCTGACTCGAGGTTATTGGGTGAATAGACACCTGCAAGAACAAGTTTTGGTCATAATATCACCACATAGAAAGTCACCTGCTAGTCCAGTTTTAGGTCTGCAAATATTCTTTTTCTTTTTTGTTTGCTCCAGTTTTTTTTTTTCCCTGCAGACACACACAAACACACACACACACACA
This sequence comes from Aulostomus chinensis, assembly GCF_037954235.1. Lineage (NCBI taxonomy): Eukaryota > Metazoa > Chordata > Actinopteri > Syngnathiformes > Aulostomidae > Aulostomus > Aulostomus chinensis. The sequence continues at coordinate 31,637,817 of NC_141321.1, read as the reverse complement.
CACCAACAGTAAATCCCAGCTGATGGGATCAACTGGATTTATTGACCCCATGACTACAGACACTGACATCTTGTGGTCACGGCTGGGATTCACAAACACGTCACTGGCGCCTCTCACAGAGACAAACAAACTGGTCTGAGGTCATTTCCATCAAATAGACGAGTCATAAAAGCATCACGCGCTCATTGGAACCAACATCATTTTTTGGGTCATAGATGCTTACTATATTTTAATCGTTGTGTTAACGCATCCGGTGACTGTCGACTCACTTTTTGCACACAAGCCTGTTCTTTTCCAATGAACATGTTAGGCTCTTTAAAACGCTCACGAGTAAATAGCTGTGTTTTCATTCTCTAAAACAGCTTCCCAGCTAAAAATGTCGGTGCTGAAAATGTCCTGTCAATATTTTGTGTAATATTCTGTTTCTTCTATCGTTATTATTACCAATATTTCTTTTGTTCTTGTTGAGGATAAAAGTCTCTGAACAAGTTTAAAATTGTCTGTTGAAGCAACGGATTACAGAATGTCTGTCAAACATCTGATACCATGCAACACCGTCCCCATCCTCAATTTCTGAACGTTACGTTGAACATTTCATTTCACACCATCATTGTATCATTGTTGGTATTGTTGGACAGTGGTGAGGAAACATTCTCTGAGGCGACTGAGTGGGTACCTGAGCTTATAACTGACGTTTTGCAAACAAGAGTCGATATAAAATTGTATTTCAGCAACTGATTGACACAAGGGGGAGTATTCATAGCAGCAGGGTGGTGACTGTGGGATCAGTAAAACACATTACATGGATACGTATCATTCCATGTAAGACTGGACAAATATCTAATCTTTCCTCACCCGTTCTCATATATTCTGATTCTACTTGTTGTAAGTGGCGGTTGGTTCTTGCTGAGAAACACTTGGGAAGGGAGGGGTGAGGTGAGGGGTTGAGGTCTGCTACATTACCACTAGATGTCACTAAATCCTACATCCTGGTCTCAGATTTTGGATGACGATTAGAATGGCGATTCGAAGTCTTTGCAAGCCTGGTGACTGACAGCCACATGAGGAACTTGATAGATGTCAGGAGCTAGAAGTCACAAATATCCATCAGGCTTCACTCCTCGTCTGTAAGACTGAACTGAGGGCAAAAAACCCCAAACAAAACCCATAAAAAGAAATGCGTGAGTAAGAACATTCCATGGGTGAGGCCCATTGTTCCCTCATTTACTTTGTACTTTGTACTGTTAGCGATACTCAACCCACACATCTTACATATCCACAAATAATCTCACACACTAATTTGGCAAAATGTCTTCATCTCCTCACCTGTAACTCCATCAAAAATGAGTTTTACCTTTTTATGCCATCTGATATTTTAATACAACTGCTTCATGAATTCAATTAGTCTCTTATCCCACTTCTGTTCCTGTGTTCTCTCTTATTGCTTTATTAATGTAATATGCAAGAGACCTTTTGAAAGCTCTTTGTGGTTTCTTTCTGGTTTCTGCACAATTGAAACATTTATCTGGAATACAACTGGTTGTTGGTTATTTTATAATCTGCAAAATAAAAGCGTAAAGGCACATTGAATTGACCTGTAGGAACATAAAAAGGTGGATGCTGATTTAATTCCATGCAGCTGCATCCGTTTCAGGGTCCAGCTGTTGTGCATATTTTGACGTGTCGGGATGGAAGGCGGTGGTTTCATCGGATCCATTCGTTGTTGAATTTGGTCTTTTTGTGAGGTTTGTTGACAACAGGATGTCGTGTTTGTCAGGTATCAACAGCAGAACTCTCGCTGGCTGCGGCGCGGAGCAGAGACGTTTCGTCACTGGGCAGCCACTTACACGAGCAGCTGAATGACAGAGAGTTACTGGTGTGTTGTTATCAGTGCAGTGACACCACACAGCATCACAGCCCTCCGAAGGCCTGAACCAGACATTTTAATAGGCTGAAATGAAGACAATGAACCACTTGAGGGGTGGTTGGGGGGGGGGGGGGTGAGGGGTGGAGAGAGATCACACATCCTGAAAACCTGAAAGCTGACAGAATTTGAATAAATACCCAGAAAATGCTTGTACCTGTAGGGTTAGCATGAAAATGGTTCTTGCAGAAACAAATGGTGGATGGCAGGTGAGTGACAATGTTGCCAAGAAAAGAGACAGCTCAGCCTGGAGGAAGCTCTCTCAGATCTTTTTGATATTTACGGTGAAACCTAACCAGTCGGGGCATCTCGTGTTCTGATCTCCGGCGTTCATTTGCATACAGAGAGATTTTCAGCTTCTGACCGAATGAATTTCTCAAATTCATGGAGCCAGATGACTTGAAGAGTATATCAAAGCTTGACATGGCAGCAAGGATTCAAGCATCCACCTCAAAGCATTGACAAGCATTTGCTATACTAACTGAAAGATTTAAAGAGGAACTTTGCTAATGCCTGTGCATTCCAAAACCTTTCCAAATCCTTGCTTCAATCATGTACCTTAAACCAGTGCAACCTTAAAAATGGCATGGATGACATCTGTGGTTGGGTGGAGGCTGGATTTAGACCAGAAACAAACCAAGTTAAGCTATAAATAGCATGATTTGGTTCATAATTCCCTCATTTGGGTTCAGAGTCCTTTGATGGGCACCATCATAACTCCTCACTTAAGATTTGGGAACAGATAAACTCTCATATGACACAGTGGGCCTCATTCATGAAACACATTAATTCGTTTTGACACACTGATGTACTTTGCAGCCCTCAAGTTGGTCTTACAGACAGGAAGCACAGCTTGACGGCTATTTCTGACATCTTAGCACAGAATAGATGTAAATAGCCATCGTGCAGGGCTCCTACAGTGTGGAAGCAAAAGTGATTGCATATGAACATTTTAGGAACGAGGCCCTAGCGTCCGCTGCTTTGGCACAAAAACCTCTTACCGGGTTAGAGTCTCAACTGAAGACGTAAAAAAAATGAATAAAGACACAAAACAGAACCTGTTTCGTCTCCCGTTAGCGAGGAGTTTGATTTGGTTATTTTGTACATCTTTTGTTTGTTCCTTTGAACAAAGGAATTCCCCAAACAGACCAAAGTAACTGTAGTTAAAACAATACCATAAAAAAACCATAAAATTTCCTTTAAATGTTTTTGCTGTGTTAAATCACGTCGCTTAATTTGAGGTAAATGTTCAGTTTCGATTTTTCATGTGTACAGTAAAGAAATGTTTCAGGGAATGTGAAATCATGAACATTTTCCATTGCAACAAAAATCATGGAAATATACTGGATAACGTGCATGAACACTTGCTTCTAAGTGTAATTTTGCTGAGGTTCAAAGTTTGTTCTTAGTGTTACGCTTAAAGAGATCGAGCTCCAAACTGCGATCACCCCCTGACATGCAAACTGTGTTTAAGCCTCTCACTTTAAGTTAACTGACACCCGAATCACATTTTTTCGGGGGCATTTACATTTACACATCCCCCTCCTCACTATTTTTGTTGCTGTTGCTGCTCCCAGGCACTTCCATCTTATTCAAGGGATGTGGTTAATTTTAAATCAGATAAAACGAGACCTGTAGCTCAGCCCGAGGCAACCCCCTCTGCTTTTGTCAGGTTCATTAGATTTATTTTAATGCCCTCTTAATGTGGTTTTATTTGGAGCTGGTTGTATTCAATCTAGCTTAATGGAACACAGCAACTTTTGGATGAATACATTTATTGACTATGATCCTCCCTGGAGCCAGATAGGAGGATAGATACCCTTCTCTCCTCTGGAGATCTGAGGAGGGATCTGAGACTCACAGGATCTGTTCACACCTGGGGTTAAGATCTGTCCTGATGGGGGTCTGATCACAAGCGGACACCTCGGTTGAGTGCATTCACATGTGGCTTTAAAACACGTCTCCTCCTGCATCTACTGTGATCAGATCTTACTTCCCTGTGCTAAATTCAAATAAACCCCTGCATTACTTCAATTTGTAACGTTTTCCTGATGAGTGAGAGACATCAGCTCTTAATAAGAGAGCGAGCAGCGCCGTTGGCGAGGAGAGAGAAATCTGTCGTGTGGCCCAGACCCCCTCTGAATGTGGTTGCAAGGATCAGATCCCAAGACGATCTCAGGACACACTGAGTGTGTGCACACCTGGTATGAAGGCTGACCACTTGTGATCAGATCTGTCAGGACAGATCTTCATCGCAGGTGTGCGGGCCTACAGAGCCTGGCTGAATGCTAGTTAGCTTAGCGCAATAAATGACAGGTTAGCTCACCTCCGGCGTCTTTTGTAGCCAATATTCTGCAAAGCCCCAGCTGTATTAATGCAGGCAAAGACTGTTTTGGAGAAAATTGTATCTGACAACTTCTGTCGGAGGTCTGCTAACCCAACCTTCCACTACCATTCAATGGGCTAAGCTAACTAACTAAAGGCTGCCAGCCAGCCTTTGCAGGTCTCTCGCTCTGAAATAGACAAAGACAGGGTATCTACCATGTGTCAGTAGGATGACAATAAAACAAAATTGTCCGGAAAGTTCCCATATGTTTATTTATTCTGGTGTAAATCCAGTATATGTTCATAGTGTGTTTGTGTGTTGTATATGTGTTTATGTGCATGTATCTTGATAACATGTACTGAGGCAGATATTGATTTATCTGCCGTGAATGGAAAGAACTTTGGGTCAGCTCCTGATCTTTTTAAACGTGCTTCATAAATAAACGTGACTTGACTCGACTTGACTATTTTGGGTTCCAAAACTTTCCCAGCGTAACTTTAACCGAAGAAAAATAATGAAACAATCAGGGCCTGAACTGAGTGGGAAGAAATGTGGACAGCACTGCTGCGTGTAAGAAGCTTTGCTCGGAATTGTGAGACAGAATCTGCACTCTGAAGGCACTTCAGCCAAATGATATGCCTCTCATTCCTGCTCCCGCCTCATGCAACTAGTGTGTTTTTGTCTCCATATCGGAGTGTTTACTCTGGCTGGGGGGCTTCAGCGCTATCTCTTCCATCCTCTTCAATCCAAGTCCTCCAACTTACAAAACCTCCTTTTATCGCGGTACAAAGGCAGCTATGTACTTCTTTGTGGCATGCTTGTTTCCCCGTCTCGCTTGTGTTCTGGCAGTCTGCAGACCTCCCCACGTCAACATTCTCCCCACGTCCCTCCGCTCCTCCTCCAGACTGCAATAATGTGTCTAAGTGGAGCTCAGCAGGACAGTGAATGGGGACTCTTTTCAATACCACCTGCCATTTATCTAACCTTCAGCTGGTATATAGGTGGAAGAGAGACAAAGAGCCCCGCTCAGATGCTTGTGATGCAGGGTAGGCTGGGATGCCTGCTGGGCCCCTGAAACCATCTCTCTGTGGTTCAATTTCACATACAGTGATGGAAACTGTATACCTTTAGTTGCTAGCACAGTGTGGGTTTGATGAGGTGCCAGATATCAGCTTGTTTTGCAGCAACAGCTGGGCTTTAAAGACGGCAATTTGAAGTTTTCTATACCTTTTTAGATGCATAGGATGCAAGTATAAACGTCCCTCAAGATCCCCAGCCAAGAAGTCAGATTTTATTCTTATCGATATCATCAGCTGGGCTAACAAAGACCTCATGACACAGTAACACCGAATCGAAAAACTGAACTGCGTTTATCAGGAACCGAACACTTACAAACTGGAATATGGCGTCCATAACATACATGGGGCGCGATAGGATTTTACCACGATATATTGCAGTGTACAGCGATACAATTTGATACTGTATCCATACTAAGGGCTGGGATATCCATACATTCTCATGAAAAAGAAACTGAGATATATTGCTGTATCAGTTTTATTGCTAAGCCCTGTTTCACACACAGAAAGGGAGGAAGTGAAGTGTAATTTCAGTATTACAATTTTCTAATATCTATTTCATATCCCTCAATCCATCAGGCTTAATGTGAGTCTCGATGGTCAGCCTGCTGCTGAGGAAGACGCCGCATTGCAGAATACTGGGTATTTATTGTGTTTTTCTCTTTTTGGCAACAAGCATTTATTTGGAAAAGCCAGCAGACAGCAGTGTGATTCATCAGTAATGCTTTTGTCATTTCTGATTCATAACAACAGATAAGCCGTGCTGAGAATCGAGCGAGACACACTCCAAACCATGTTATGTGTCTCACTGAGAAATACGTCTATCTCAGGTGACCCTGGATGCCTTGTTGGTACGCAGTATCATCAAAGTGGTTAAAAATGTTCAAGTCTCCCTGTTTGCTCATCGCAAAATCCCCTCCCTCCATCCTCGGAAGCCATTATGACATCATTAACAATGATTTCATCCATGTGGGCTCACATGCTCACACGGCTCATCTGAAAGCTCTGACTACTGTTGGTTTTTTCCCCATAGAAATACAATAAAAGCTCTGTTCCTGTTCACGTCGCTCCAAAGGTGCTGCAGAGCATTTGTGCTCTGGAGGGGCACAATTTTAAACAAATCAATTTCTCACAACACCATATCTCCGTGATGCAGTTTAAAAGCTGTGATGAATTTAATTGATCTCAGAGGGAGAATAATCACATGCGGGCCATGGAGCGAATACTGGTTTTCAGAGCTGGTTTGTGCTCACATACTCACATATACCTATATGCATAGAAACATGATGATTATTCAGAACACTGCGTTTTGTACGCGTGTGTAAACAACAAACATACAATGTCCAGTCTTGTTTCTTGCCACCAAGGTTTGAGTAGAACGCATGAACACAGAACAGAGATATAAAGAGATCAGACACAGAAGAAACCATTTCCAAGTCAAGTGCATGGATTAAATTGTACTCTGCTGATGCTTTTCAAATATTTTATGGGTGCGTTATAAATGAAATAGTGTAAGCCGCACTCTATTCAGAGCAGCTGTATTTTCAGAGGAGTATTCTTCTTCAAAGTTGTTTAAAAGATGTTTGTTTGATACGGCAATAATTGATGTCAAGTACTAACAGCCCCTGCTGTGTATTGAAATCTCCTCTGGAAATGCCCAAACCACTTGTTGCCATCTTTTCAGATGAATGCAGAAAACCCTCTGAGCCAGCAGAGGGCGCTTTACACCACTGGGGCGGATTTTTGTCCGTGTTTATAAGGAGATGAGACAATAAGACAGTGATTAAACCACCATAATGTGAGCATGGAACATTTTTCTAATGTACACACACACACACACACACACACACACACACACACACACACACACACACACACACACACACACACACACACACACACACACACACACACACAATATGTCCAAAGTGTAGGGTTGCAGTGGTACGTCAGCGTCTTTGCAGGGATTGAAATTCAGCAGAAAGTGCAGCAAGTATTTCTCCTTCTACCTTCCCTATTAGCCTTTTCAACCGGAAACACAGTAAAGTGTCTTTCGACGGCAGCTACTTGTACTTCGCACCTTACCTTCAAAATAAAGTCATACTCAAACTCTCAGCATGGGATATGGCCGAAGACACAAAATGAAATATGCTCCAAACGGGATTTTTTTTTTAATTGGGTTGATTTGGAAAAATTATAGTAAGCCACAAAAGAGGAAATATACAATGTGAAAAATGCAGCATAATGAGCGTTATTAAGCTGTACTTGGGGGTAATGCATCACAAAAGTAATGTGTTGTAGAACTATATTCCTATAATAAGGCATTTCTAACAAAAATTCGCTCTCAGAAGCTTTATAATCCAGCCCAGAACATTGTGTGATGTGTGTAATGATATTGAATATTTATCATGTTTTATAATATTTTTCTGATCTCGGTATCTGTGCTGCGACTGGAACCTGAACTTCCTGAGGGCTCTGCCCAAATGATCAATAAAGTTCTATCTAATCTAATCCAATGTCTTTTGTGAATGTTCGTCAATTTTCTTGGGCCTGATAACCCCTCCATTATATTCTGTTGCTGCCATCATGTGATGTTGCTGACCAATCAAAGCTGTTGAAGAAGCATTCTCAGGTGTAAGGGGTCGGAGGTCACGGAGTTCAGTCACTAATTCTGTTTTCACATGCAAAAACACTTTACTAAATCCCTTAAATGTTACCATGGCAGTATATAGTCATGTAAATACAAATACATATACTCACGGGAAAAGAAAGATATAGAAGATTTAAGTGCATGAATGTACTTTTGACAAAGAAGGTGCTGTGAATAAGGTAATAATGGTTTTTAAAAACATTTTTTTTTAAATTTTGTTGACATATGAGAATCATTTTTGTTTTGTTATTCTGGTGAAAGTGACACAAAAGTAGTGTCATCAAACATTTTTTATTCTACACAGACATTAATATCCTAAGGTAACTTAATGCTTTCAAATGGAAGTAACTAGTTAAATCTAAAATATTACATTTTAAAAACAATTTGCCCAACATGCTCCACTATGACAAAAAACAGAATGAGTCAACCCATAGACGGGATGAAAACACATTCTAAACTAATACCAACTCGTCTTGCTTTGATATCATGATACTCTGAAGAAGTCAAGATAAAAGGGGCAGTTAAAGCCTTTGAGATGATTGTCTTATTGTGAAAACCCCTCACCGGAAGTTAGCTAAGTTTCGTTGACTTGAAAGCACATATGGGGAACAACTACGAAACTTTATCTGAACTCCAATTTTTTTTTTTTTTTACAACTATTAGCTTTGTACATATAAAAAACTACAGCCTTTACTAAGATTGTATGAAGATAAACATCCTGAGTGTAAAGTCACTCACTTCCTGTGGCCCAAAGAAACCTCAGTGCTAACAGAAGCGCTTATAATAGCCTCCGGTAGACTCCGCCTACAGAGTTGTCCTGGGAAACACTAACAACTGTAAGAAAGTCCAGCAGTCAGTCAGTTGTCCCTCCCGTTATTGACCGGGGACACTTTGGTGGGACAACCACGCCGCCGCTCATCCACTTGCATGAACGGTATCAGCCGCTGAAGAGCACCGTCGGGCCTCGCTCCAAATACCGCTAAACCCGTCTACCAGAAGGATTATTATGCGTCAAAAAACTGCAGCCGCACTCTGAGTCTCGTCCGTTCGAGGTAAGAGAAGTCATTTAACGGCGTAGACATTAAAAAAACAAACAAACAAACAAACAAAAAACCCTGCTACTTATTCGCATGAATTTCACTGGAACTACTTTGTGTGTGTGTGTGGCTCCAGCAGAGAGGCACTTTTAATGGCTGCGGTTAGCTAGTTTTTAACTTGTTGCTTGGTAGCCATGACATCGCCAGAGCCTGTTGGCCCAATGTGGGAACTTCTCACGTTTCTGCGAGCTCTGTCACAGAGAGAGGAAGCCCAGTGGAAATGTAAAATGATACGGATTCAGAACAGTTAACGTTGAATATTTACCCGGGCAACACCCACATGAATATCTTATGGTTACACCTGGATAAATGTGGAGCAGCACACAGCCCTGCAGGGAAGCCTCCCTTGGTGGAGCCTGAGATTAGTGAGATCTTGACGGGAAGGCGTTGATTTGTTTCAGCGGTCACGCTGCAGTTTGGGGAGTTGATGAGCTGAGATTTTATGGAGTTCAGAGGGAGAAATGAGACGGACAAAAATATGAGCAGCCCCCTCCAAAATAACCTTTAAAAATCAACCAAGTCCTTCAATAAATAACTATAAAAAAAAGACTTGAACAACATAACCCGCATGTGGGGAAGATTTATTGCATGGTACTTTATCCGGTAGTACCTAATGAACTGGCAAGTAAGTGCATTATATTTGATTTCCCCCTCATATTTAGTATAATATATTTTATACTATACTAGCTTATTTGAGGCAATATCTGAAGATATCAATATCATTATTCTAAAACAACCTTATATAATAGTCACATGTTATATGTACTGAAAAACAGTGTTGTTGCTTTTAATTTCTGAATGATTTTGCGCCCATAATTAATGTATTTATTGTTGTTTCCTCATTGGTGGTAATTAGGAGACTTGAACAAAACTGGGCTGATACAATTACGAGGTATCGGACAAATATCTGGATGTTTTTAGAAAAATTTTCCAAATCTGTGGATCCAGATGACATGGCAGTATTATTGTGCATCCATATTTACAAGCACCGCTAACATCTTCAAGTGGGGCTGTCCAATTAATTTTAATGAATCTCGAACAGGGCACAAAATTGTTGATGGTAGATTAGTGCCCAATTCACTCGCCAGCTTAGTGTTGGTCAGCGGACATATAATCCTATAAATCACCTGAATAGATGAATATTGCGAATGATTTTATAAATCTGAAGTAACACTGAAGAAAAGGAAAAATTGTGCTTGTTGCATCAGATGTTTGCTCACCAGAGCTTAGCCGTTCTTGTCCTTGGGTTTTCCTAAAGAACGCACCGTGAATATCCTTGGAAGATTCAGGAACACCAGAGTAGATTGTCAGTTACTTTTTGAGCGTCAGCCATGACAGGCAGGTAATTTTTGCTTTTGGGGAAGAAAACAAACCAAACACATCATGCAACCCTAAAAATTACCGTTCCCAGCAAAATCAATATGCATCTGTTTAAATAATTGCAATATTTTAATTTTAATTAATTTTTGACAGTTTTCAAAAAAATAATGATTATTCAGGGTGCGAGTAGTGTTGAAAGACCCTGAATGGAATCCACAGCATGTTGATTAGTTCTGGTACTGTGTCTAGTCTCAGCCCCCACACAGACAAGGACAATACAGTCGCTTTTTCTATGTTGTTGCATCTGAAATTATTTTCAGTTTTTACTTGTAACTTGGGGAAATGCTGGGAACAAAAACAACAGAATCAGAATGTGGAGGAGCAGCTGAGAGGCCTGTTTTATGACCTCCCACCACAAAGAAATGTTTATTTATTTGCTGTCACGGAGGATGGACGAGCAAGACTGGACACAGTTGTTATCACACCTCCAGCATAGTGGCGTGACCCTTGAAGTCACTGGTTTTTGACTCCTTTAAATTTAATCTTACTTTCTTCCGCCTCCGTGTGGATGCTTTTTACTTGGGATTGGTCTGCAAATATAGGGCGCGACTGATGGGGGGATTTTTCGGGCCGATGTTGGGCAGTAATTCCTGTAATGACATCGTTTTGCGTAAAGATATCGTTTTTGCAAATATAGTTCAGCTCTGTATTGGAGGCAGAAAATGTTCCTGGTCATTGATAAATAACAATTAAAAGGACATCAGCACAGCACTGGAGCGCTTTACCGGACAAACAATGCAAGTACATGATTTATTATTTTTTAACCAAGCCACTTTGCAGGCACTAAAAAAAGGTGTTAACATCAGCTAATGTTGTCTGATCAATTGCTAATATTGGCTAATATCTCCCATAGCTGTTACCGACGTGTCAGAGGTAGGTTAGTACCGGCCGGGTTAATTAGTCGGTGCCTACTGTAAATCCAGGTCAGTGATGACTGCTCGTTAATGTAGACCAATTACTGCCTGTCCTCACCTTGCATTGTATAGAGGAGGAACCGCTAACCCACTTACCTTGCTTCATGATACAGACCTCAGGTGAGGTGGTGAGGGGAGGCGGCAGAGAACCAGGGAGACTAAGCCACGCCTACGCCTTTGAAACAAATATACAAACACAGATTAACCGAGGAAGAGGAGACATGAGGGAAACACAAATAGACACACAAGGACAAAAACTGGCCAGACACTTCGTTTGCCAACAATCCAAAACAATCAACAAACATTCATAGACAATTTCATTTTTATTCACCAGGCCGAGGCTATCAGCGGACTTCACAATGCTCCCCAAAGCTTATTAGTCAGCTCTCTGTGTGTCTCTTCCCAGACAGAAATATGTATTTAGCTCCAGTACAAGAGACAAATGAAAGAGGACTTGCCCTCCCTTTTAGGGTACTGTAAATTACCATGAGGATTCTACTGGCTCCAAGCTGAACCCAGTCAATTTCTCATCTTCACAAACCCCCTAATTTAATGATGACGGAGGATACGCACAGTGTCAGCCTTGTAATTACTCTGTGTTTACCAAAGAATGGAAGCATTAGAGGATGTCTTACAGGTACTGGTTCATGGTGCTGTCAGTTTTCTATGCCTGAGAGGGCGACTGCTAAATTCCCATCCTCCTGATATTCACAAGAAAGCCTTGACTCAGTTTTTTTGTTAAGACTGGAATTGCTGGAATTCTGTCAGCACAACAAACAGCCGCCGCACTCGCTGTTCCAAAACAGCAGCCATCTTTGCAGCTTGTCCGCACTCTGTACCCCGGAGATGTGTCTCTGTTCGCCTGGGGGGTTGTCAACCACACTACGTTGTTAATTGTCACTGTGCCTGTGGTGCTACACAGGTCTGCCACGATAGGAGGTTCTACATGAAAGAAATATACAAATGCTCCTAAAATGACAGGGTTTTTCCTGGATTTCACTGAGTCAAAGGTGGCAAAATATGTGTTTGCACACGTTTTTAGAGTGTCGTATGAATAAAATCCTAGCTTGACTGACAAAAGTGTTCCCTGGGAATTAAATCGGATACTAGCTACATATAACACTTGTTACAGATCTGCTTAGGTTTTTGGCCTAAGCACATTTTTCACTTTATTTTGACATAGGAATGAACTCAAATGAGAGTTTTTAGAAAAAAGAGGTGCCCATTTACCTTTTTAAGACTTGCTTTTGACACCCAACATTTGGGCTAAGTAGTTTTGGGGAAGTTTGAACTTCATTGTTTTGTGACCTCATCTATCATCGTCATCATCATCCAATAGTTGATGAACCTTGTTAATTGATTTTTATGAGAATCAGGCTGGTCTTTTTTTTTTTTTCTTTCTTTTTTTAATAACCCTGCGGACAGACAGACATTCAGAGAGCACAGATTACCAGCAGCCTCAGTGTAAAGAAATGCATATGCAATTTTTTTTATAAAATTAACATGTAGGCTACTGGAAAACCAGCTGATATTTTAGTCTGATTGATTGATGAAGGTCTAGTGTGTGCCTTTGCTTGGTTCGATCTTCAAACCTTTCTGGACGATAAGTTTAGAGGGCAGATTGGAGTCGGACCGTCACTTTTACTGTACAGCAGATACCTGACCTGTGGCCTGTAGGCTCCGCCTCTCCCTTCTGACACCAGGGCTTTGATCTGCCTACTGTCTGTGTTAGCACAAAGATATATTTAGCTCGCTGTAATCAGTGTGGTGAGAGCTCACATGCCCAGCCGCTACTAAGGATACCTGCAGTGTAAACACACCTGCTCTCTCTCATGGACTTAAAATGAACTTAATGTTCACTTGAAAGAGTCTGCTAGCTGCAGCCGCCTGCATCAAATATTCTGGGGGTAAGGTTTCCATTGATGCCTTCACGTGCTGCTTTGTTAGCTGACACAAGTTAAGTTTCTCTGTAGTATGAGGTGACTGAAATTGGATAGCAGTTGAACTCCTGTTTCTGAGCAAAGGTGTGTGGAGTCAGGCGATTGTGAGGGTGTTCTTCCTCGTTGGGTTTTGATGGTATTTCCTGGGCTAAAGTCTGACTGGGGATGAGCCCATGATGCCTAGCAACGTCTGCCTCAGTCATAGCGTTCAATGGCTTTGATAACATGTTTTACTGCATCCAGTTAAATTAAGGTGCATATTGGCTCTTCCTGTGGGAAGTTATATATTTTCATCCTTCTGCATTTCCTTGAAAGCCAGTTGTTTATTTTACCCTGACATGCTGTAATGTAACCGGTTCGATTGATATGCTAGGACTGAAGTGTTTCTGAAAAGATGGTGGGTTTCAATTTCAAATCCAATTTCTTTGAAATATTCAAGAAATGAGGATGTACTTTTATGATCTGTTCTGACTTTTAGTCACATGGTGCTTCTCTTTGAAAAGGTATGTGATGTGGTTTATTAGTGTTAATGTAATACTTCACGGGGGTGTTTTTGGATGCACAGATTGTATAGGAAGTGTAACAACTTAATCATATAATCTGATCAGAAGTATTCCTCTCCGAGTTCTTATGAATAAATGAATGAATGAAACATTCCTTTGGGCAGAGTTTCCTGTTATACATGGACAAAGAATGAATAAGGGAAGTGAGCAACTCCTGACGTCGTGGGCCGTTCAGTTCCCAAAACAGCTGCAGTGACTTTGAGACTTCTAAGGAGGCACTGAGTGGCCGGACAGTTATTTGTCTTCAGGAAAAGACAAGGGAAACCCACATAAACACATTTGTGGACAAGTTTCTGACTGACCAGATATGTATGTCATACCTTCACACTGAGCTTGCTGTAGCCAGTGTTTCACAGTAGTCTGATGTCCTATATATATATATATATATATATATATATATATATACACACACACACACACAACAATTACTACTTGAGCCAGGTAGGTTTTTCTACTTGTAGATGGCTATTTTTCTTTTACTTCATAGAATGCACATTTCATTAAAATTTCATCATTAAATTTCAGACAACTGCATAACATGGCCACCACCCCCACACTTTTTTTTTCAAACAGAAATCATTTTAGTTCATCAAATAACCATATACAATTAGTAAATACAAAACCCTTTAACAGCACTTGGATGAAAGTGAACATTTCTGCATGTTTTGCTGCTCCTTCCAGCAGTAGAAATAGTCCTCAGCAGCTGAGAGCACACAATTAAGGTGTTTCTTTGCTGAGCATACATGTTATAGTCAAATTATTTCTGAGTAAATGGGAGTTACAACACAGCCTTGGGTTGCGTGTTTTTTTTTTTTTTTTAATCACAGGGGTTAATTTGCTAAAAAATAGGGTTCCCATAGCTGGTAAAGGAATTTGCCTCCATTTTTTTTTTTTTGTAACCCATGTTACCATGGGTCCTGTGTGTTTGCCTGTGTTTTTGTTTTTATTTTTTTTTTTGAGTTCTTTAAATATTTGAAAGAGACCATTGTTGTAAGAGGGGGGGAAAGTGTCACACTCTTGTTCCATGTGCAATTTTCTGTAATGTGGATAACGTTTCAGCCCACTTGCTTACTTCAAGATTCAAGTCTGCATCCTGTGACTAGCACCTGACGTCTGGTGTGTGTTACTTTCCCATTCAAAATTTGTTGCATTGTGCCAGAGGTGCCTTCAGCTACTTACGTGTGGTGGTTCTCCAGTCAGTGTTGGAGCCTCGATGTGAGGTTAGAACGTGCTTTTGAGCCGCCCAAGTTCAGCTCACTCAGCCTGCCTGCTTGAGGCCTTGTGGCTAGTTAGCATGCACTGTTAGCCTAACTGCATCATGCTCTAGGTGGTTCCTATGCTCTACAACAATAAGGTTTAGCTGGAGTGTTTCTGACAGGTGACAAGTTTGTTTGCTGTAGGATGGCAACAATTATATTTTCACACGTTGATTAATCAGAGGAGAATGTCCTCACAGTGACATACCTCCGTCACATTCACGTTCATGTACTTCTATTGCTTTCTCTAATGTGTAGTTCTTTGGCTTTTAATTAGAAGCTGGTTTGTTAATTGCAATAAACACAGCCTGTATTTTGTGGCAGCAGTCATTACAGCGGTGGAGGTGATATTAATCTGATCAGGCCTGCTGTGAGACTGAGGTTAGTGCTGCTCAGGATTGTCCCGCCTTAAACCCCTTATGTTCCAGATGGGTTTCACAGCCACTTCTTCTGCAACTTTACTACGTTCCTGTCTGTTTTCTTGACTCGTATTTTGTCTTCCTTCCTTTTATTGTCAGTTTATAATGTTGCTCAACATGGCTGAATGAGTAAGGGGAGCACATTCTCAGTGTGATGTTGAATCTATCATCTTGAGAGATTTGTGCATCATAAATAAATACAAATCTTCATCCTGCGCTTTATAAGCATCTGATTTGAAACTGGGTTGTGTTGCGCCGCTGCATTCAAGCAGCCAAAATTGCCCTGCTGATCTTGCAATGATCTGTTGAACAGCCACACGTGGGCACAGGTATAACAAACTCAGTGCAAGTTTCAAGCCCTTTCGGACTTTTCAGTGTAAACATTTCATAAAACATCAACGGCAATCTCTAAGTGGCCCTCTAAATATCAGCCCAATCCTGTTGTTTTGAAGACTTTGCCGTTCTGAAAACATAGCAGCAGCTCTCGTGTTTGCTGAAGAACGCCTACAAAGTGCCCCCATAGATGAACGGTGTGTAAACAGGGGGAGGGGGTGGCATCAAACCTGAGGAGGAGCGCTGATCAAGGCCCAGGTCCTGATTACAGGCTGGCCCCCTGTGTGCCTCACAATAAGATAATGCTATCTGGGCCAACAGGTATTTGGTTTCAGTGGAGAGGGTAATAACTGTCACCAAACACTGAGGAGACCTTTCATCCCCTAGCCTTGTGTTGTCAGCCAGCATTTGTGTGCAGCCTCTGCACAGTGGCCGCTTTTGTGTGGCAGGGTGAGGTCGTGTCACCACGATGCCCTCATATCTGTCAGTAGAGACAATAGCCTGGTTTGATTAAATCAAACAGCCGTGACTATCTAAATGGTAGTCAACATGGTGTGTCCAAGTTACTGTGGTGGCGTTGTTCAGGAGATGACGTAGCCCTGACTAATTTAGCCATGCCCCAGAGGAGCTGGGCTGATAGTGAACCGTAAAAAGAAGTAACAAGGGTCCAACACAGAGCAGATGCACTTTGCTCTTGGTTTTTTTCTTCTTCTTTTTTTTTTTTTTTGCTGCAGTTGAGTGTAGTTTCAATTGTTCCTGTAGACCAGTAACTAGTGGTTGGCCACTCGAGAAGGCACAAGACAATAAACAAACGTCTGAGTTAAACATCAAACTTCTCTTGAACACACAGACCCTGAACCTATGCAATTATTGTGTAATAAATTAGGAATAAAGTAAGTTTGATCATCAAATGTTTCAGGTGTCTTCCATAATGAGTCACACTTAATTTTGGAATTAAATTTTTATAGCTACAGAAAAGTTGATCTCGCTCGTCAGCTTCAAAATGTCTTTATTATATTGATCTTTATTGAGAATTTCTAAAACGCACAGTTCAATTTGATTTTTAGCCCAAGCAACGTCACGTTCAGTTCAAATAAAATGTATGACACATGCAAGACAGAAGAGAAGGGAAAAGCCGTGTAGAAATGTTGTTTTTTCCCATCTTAACCAGATCCTAATTGAATGGCTTCGTCTTCGGCCCATTTACACAGCCCTACTCTACTAGACGCAGTTTTAACCTCTTGGTCGAAGAAGTACATGACAAGTGGGGTTGAGATGAAAACCGGCTGGACCAACTGGAAAGTAAATTTCACCAGGTTTTCAATTGGCTAGCAAGCCTTACCAGGCACCCCACATACCTGGAGGGCTTTATCCTTACCCACAGGTACGCGAGGGTGAACCTGACATAAATCTTATTATCAGAGGATGTATGCCTGCTAGTCTCAGGCTTCATACCTGGCAAGTAGTTGGTACCGTAAAGATTTGTCCAATTTTATAATAATGGATCAGCTCTGTGTTTTCTTCTACTAGTTCTGCTCCTTGAATCACATGATTTTCTGTTGCTATCCACTGGATTATGTGAGATACAGTTTTTTCACTTTTAAAACAACAGCCATCTGGTCACTGTAAACGCAAAACTACTGCACGTACATGTGGAACAAGAATTACCTCTTCATATTCATTTAGGGGGATGAAACCAAGCTTACTGAAACATGAGGCCTCAGATTTAGAGTGACCTTATGGTTAGTGATGAGTTAAAAGTTCCTAAAAAGACAGGAAGAATAAAGTATCCCGGCCAGGTTGTCCTTAGTTAATGTTAGCTGAGGTACACCTGCCAAGGTGAGGTACAAACTCCCGTCCTGCTCTTCCCTCAGACCAAAGTCTTGTCTGTGTTGTCATCATGGAGTCTGGGTGTTGGATGAATGGAATTGGTCACATTTTCACTGGCATGTGGCTCCTATAAGCTTCACGCTGTCGACTCCGATTTGCAGGACAGGCCTCATAAGTGGGTTGGTTGAAAATGTCCATTGTTTCGTGAAGGACATTCAGTTCAGTCAGTAATCTCGTGCAAACTCTTGGGCAGTTATGTAGCCGGTGTGCTAAAGAGACAGAAGTTGTGAGAAACAAGTAGATGCAATACAAGTACTGTTTAGAGAATTTTAACAAGCTGCTCAGGCTGCAGACTATTAGCCAGTAACTGCAATGAGATGCAATTCAACACAGTCATGGTCAACTTCCTTTTTTGATTCTGATGCCATTGTATTTGCCAACAAACTAGGTGTGATAAATGAATCGATAGGACAGTAATGCACCATATTTGGTTCGTGCCGACTGCTGCAACCATCCGGCTATTATTTCATGACATATTTTTTTCTAACTCACTGACTTAGGTGTATTTAGAAGTCAACTGACGACATTACTAGCAATTATCAAACACGGACCAGAACCTAAAATGGGCATGTCAGATGTACTGGAAGTCTCCAAAGGGTCAGTGCTGATGGAAAAGATTGTTTTGACATCATCACAGGCCTCCTTCTCTTAATTTTAAGCAATCGATTTATCACTGTCCCTATCACCAGTTCACTGCATTCCTAGTACAATGTGAGCAGACACTCTAAACTCTCTTTGGTCTGTAGCATCGATCTTGTGATGTGGTCAGATACCGCAAACTGAGACTGTGCGGGACTTCCAGAATGTTCCTGGTCTGGATGGGTCAGGTTCTTAAGGCAATCATTTTGCAAGATGTTTGACATTCAGAAAACTTTCATCTTGATTTTACATCCACAACATTCCCAGTCATTTAGTCTGGTTAAAAATACTGTTGGACTTGGATCCGTGGCCAAATGGAGGCTTATACTGAATTCACACAAATGGCCAAATATGAGTGTGGCTGAAAGATAGGCTAGGTCACATCCATTGTCTCTTAGGCCTTCCTAATCTCCAAGCTTTGTTTAACAGCCTCGGTTCACTTTAGATTGAGGAAGCAAACAAGAAATGGAAGAACAAAGAGGGGGAATTTGTGCTTCAGCTGGCAAACATTGCAGAACCGGTGTAAAGGTCAGTGTTTCTGCACTGATGACATTTCTAAAATCACGGTGCGCTCAGAGATTGACAAAAGTGACTAAGGGTTTAGACCGTCTGTAGACCCTTCTTCCTGGTAGGTAGGCCTTCTTCAGGGTTGGCATTTTTGGGGTCTGTGTTTGTAAAAATGTTCAGTTATTCCTAAACTCCGCAGTGAAAAATAGTATAGCAACACCGACTGAATGAGCACAAGTGAACTGGTTCCACTCAATGTGCCACGGCAGCACTGAACCGTGTCATAAATTGTTTTCAGCTAAATGGGTGAAGTATCTCTTTAATTTAATTAACAGGTTCCCCAGTGCCTGCGTTGTAAAATAATGTATTTTTAATTTTTTTACGTTTTCCGGGAATTTGCTTGTTACAGTAAAACTATTTTAAATTTTTTCACAAGACATTGTCATTTCAAGAGGTGCGCGCCTTGACTTCAGCTGTCCAAATGTTCAGTTGCAATGACACACAATGTCTGTCATGTTAAAACATTCATAATTGTTTATTAGATGTAATCAAGGTAAATGACAAATAATTATACTATTTTTCTTTAGTCATATTACTCGGCCTTAACATAAAGCACAGTAAAGCACTGCAGGACTTGTTTTCGGTCACCTTCGTGAGGTTTGTCCCTGTTGTGATGTGGAACAGATGATGTAAGAAGACAGACACCAAAACTGTCCAATGAAAGTTACCTGCTTGTTCTCTTGACAATAATTTTCTGAGGATTTGTTTTGTTTCCTCGGTGAGGATGTTGAGGTTTATATTGGATCAGAAGTGGACTTCTCTAGACTCTGGCAGTTACATCTGTTGGATGCTATTTCTTTCCGACACATAGCTGCAAGAAAAAAGACAATATTGGCCTATAGTCTGTCCTGTGCATCCGCTATCTCCTCATGTTGGGCAATCCTGAGCTGATTATGTAGCAGGCTGTAGGCAGTAGACAGTCCTATTAATGAGTTGTGAAGTTAATCCTATTCATCCTCCCATTCACACTGCAGTCACATGGCTATTACAGCTTATTTCGATAGCCAGGGGACCTGTAGAGCCCATAACAGGTCCATTCACATCTCCGACTCTTCGAATCACTACTCCTATCACAGCATTGAGGGGCTTTTGTCTCTTGATTTATTGGTCCATTTGGGATGGCTATGCACTTGAACATGGCTTATGTCCTGCTACTTTTTTTTTTTCTTCCCTGCTGCAGGAAGACAATTCTGTTTTAACAGCAGTTCAAAGGCAGTTTATGCCATAATGGAGACTCTCAGGAGCTTGGCTGAGAGCTGGCTGCACCCAATGTTTTGGTGGAGTTAATGGGTAGTTTAATCTCTATAAGCAGGTGTCGGGTGGCCATAGGGTGAGCTTAGGGGACGTCATTTCTCAAGCTTCTTCTGTTACCAGGGAAGGAAACTGAGTTGCGTTTGCATACTTAACCAGCAAAACAAGCTAATTCATCTGTTTAGAGACACGGTGTTTTCAAGGAGTCCAGTGAAGAATACCAATAAGCAGAACTCAAAAATTAAATTAATTTGATCTCTAATTTGACCCAAATATTTGTGATAATGATTTCTGATATAATCAAGCATCCCCTAAATAAATGTTTGATTGTGTGACGTGGTGCATGTGTCGGGACGTTCAATGTCTGATGATATTGAGCTCCACTAAACTCATCCAGAAAAACCTCTCTTAGGAATAATACTCTTAAGAGTATTTAGTCTTGTCTATAACAAGTATGACTTGTTGAATGGACCCAAGCCAAACATGTACTCTCTGATTTATTTCTGCTGCAGAAGGCACTTTTAGACCAGATAAATTCCCACATACGTTGTATGGCATGATCATGGGGTCAACAGGGCAAAAAAAGATTATTGATAGATGTAAGCCTTTGCAAAGGAGCTTTTTCTTATCAACATAGAATCAGGTGACTCTGTGTAATGTTAAAGAATCCTTTGTAAGGTTGTAAACACACAGCGAATTCATGGCAAACTCTTAAGCTCCACAAAGCATTTTGACTCTTCTAGCTCATTCCCTGCACTCTGACCCCTAGTGCCACCCACAAGATTGACACTTGCCACTTGTCATACACCTTGTGTATGCCTGTACTTCCTGTATATGCTGCAAGAATATTTATATTCTATTCATGCTAGAATTCATCCAGTACATACCACAATATTTGAAAAGTTCTTCCCATTTATTAATATAATTATGCTACCTATCTATTGTGCACCAGTACTTCTTCTGCACTACTACGTGTACTGCAGCACTACTTCTATCATGCACTTTACAAAGCAACTGCTGCTAACCCTGAAAGGTATAGAATTCCTTGCACTTCTTTACCTGATTTATGTTGGTGTGTTGTTGTTGTGGAACCAACTGTACCACTCTCTGCTCCCTTAATTGCCCCCCACAGGGATAAATAAAGTTTTCTGAATCTGAATACGAATGGATTTATAGTTTGATTTGATTCACTATTTAACAGAGTTCTCTCATTTACCACTGTGTCAAGTTGTAAGAAGACAAACAGGGTCAGATAGAGCTGCACCTTGTCTGTTGAACACAAAACCTTAGAATAAAATTGAAAGATGCTGTAATGACAATAAAAACTGAAAGAACAGTGAGCTTAGTATTGGAATTAGATGGCCTAGGTAGCCAGACTCCCAACTCCTTGCAGAAAACAACCTGGACTGCTCCATTCGCTAGTTGTAGGGTTGCATTTCTGTGAGTTAAGTGATTAAAATTGACTGACCACTGAATGTTTTATAAAGTTTGAAGAATGTCACACCTATTGAATATCAGAAAATATTGGGTATATTGTTTTCAAATAGAATTGAAAATAACCTGCTCTGCATAACAAAATGAAAATACTGTGCACCAGACACATTGCATTTGTTAACCCACGACAGAGAAGGCCCCCTCTGATTGTACCGATGTCCTAGGAATGCAGTGTTCTAATTAGCTTTTACTAGCTAGGAGCAGTAGTGTCCACTGAGGGGTGGTTGTCTTTCAGGGTCATTAGCTTGTTGAGGGGTTCTGTAGTCATGTTCCAGGAGCAACATCATTGTATTACTCTGGCAGTGGCATACAAGTCCTGCCTGCACAGCAGACCCTACTGTCTGCCACACTGTAAAGCAACCTTGTTTTTTTTTTTTTTTTTTTCAAGTTTCTATAAAAATCGGAGTTATTATTGTTATTGCTACAGCCCCAAGTGTTTGCTCTGCATATGTAGAATATGGCTGTGGCCCTGACGTGTTGTTGGTTGCACACACCCCCGTGACAAGAGGAACATTGGGTTTAGTGGCTGTTTTTTCTTTGCCATGCTGCAAACATTTTAACTGTTTAGCTGATAGCGTTAAAATTCTTAACAGTTGATAAATGGTTTATCTGAAGCTTTACCTCAAAGCAGCTGCAATATCTTGGGACTGTTTTGGCCAGTCATGGATGTCAACCCTTCCCTTAACTACTGCTACTTGAGCTGCAATTGTGACGGTTGCAGCAGCAGACTGCTAACGTTGCTTTGTGCAGCTGCCAGGTGTGAATGACCAGAGAATGTAAAGCAGGGTGGAGCTGATAAAGAGCACACAGCTCAGCAAGCCTTTCCTGGATGAATAAATGTTATCGACAGTAAAAACTATAAATGTGGTAATACACCTACTCTGATGTACAAATATTTTTTCTCTGAGCAATGTCTTAGGTCACCTGGAGGTCAGTAAGGTGTCAGTACCTGCAACAGTTGGCGTACACATGCATCATCAACCATATAATTTAAATGGACCACCAGCAGATGACAGCTGGCCAAAATTTCAAAAGGCATTGGGCACATTATGTGACAATCTTATCAGTCAAAGTCGTGCTTGTGGTGAGGAAGCTGGTTTCTTGCCCAGTGCAGTTAAGGCAAGAGGATTAGACTCCAGAGTATTATTAGAGCTACTGATTATCCCCTTACCTGATCCGCCTAATTCTAGCTTGAGCCTATTTATTTAGCAGAAAAGTGGAAAAATATTTGGTTTTGACTGCAGAAAATGAAGCATTGCCTTGCTTCAGCGCTCTGTCAAGTCCTACATTGACTCTTTTGGTGTTCACTGCTGAACTCATTAGGTCCTGGCGTTTTGTCGCTGCCTCCCCCTCTGTGGGGTTCATGTGATTAATGCACTGCTGACCACTGAGGCCAGCAGCCAGGACTTGTTTTAGTGCCAGGGAACAGCAAACAAAAGAAAATTGTCTCTCCAAATAACTGGGGAGAATACAGGCTCTCAAATCCGACCAGACCCTGGACTCAATAATGAATGCGAGCAGGCCAAGATCTCTTCAAGAAGGTTCAACAGAAAGGTTTCTAATCTATTTTTCGTCAAGTCTATAGCTGTAATACATTGGTTTGGATGTAATTACACACTCACTGCTTCTGACCTTGTGCCCAGAAAGCGACTTTGAGTCCTGCATCCCAGACCAGTAGTAGGGAATCCAACGTGAACGTGAGCCTGTAAATCCTACGAACTGATCGTCCTTACATGAAGCCCTGGGGAAAAGGCAAAAGACGTGTTTTGTGGGTGAACCACCTTCATTATTTTTGCCTGGTAAAAAACAAAAAGTTTTAGATAATAGAAGGAATTGAGTGTCTTTTAGCTCTCAAATAGCTCTGACTAATTTTCATCAAATAGGCTGTCTTTGATAAAACGAGGACAGAGACTTGGTTGTTTTGGGTCGATTATGAGTGTGTGGTCCTGTGTGTAAATCAGTGTGTGTTGGAGGTTAATAGTGCTTGAGAACAGAACATACAGAAGTGTTGGGACGACTGCCAGGTCAGGCTTAACCGTCACCTTGTCAGCGACAATGTTCTAATGCTGCTCGAGCTGATATCCATTTACTTTTTTTTTTTTTTTTTTAGAGAAAAGTTACCTGATGTCTTGAGTGGTATTATGTAGAGCAGTGTCTTGAAGGGAGTTTCTTCATGCAGAATGCAACAACACTGACCTTTTAGACATTTAGAGTAACGCTTACCTGATTAGAATGTTACTGTAAAACATTCTCTTTGTCTGTTGGATTGCTGTTTGCTAATGACAGCTGCCCAGGAGTATCCAAAGCATGAAAATAACCCTTGAAATAGAAGCTAGTCATCCAAGGGCAATAGTTAGCATTGTTTATGATGTATATTGAACTCAAAATAACATCACTTAAGAGAAATGGAGCTGTAAATCTCCTTTTTATTATTATTTTTTTGTCCACTCGGGGAAGTTCACATATTCTAACACAACACAACACAACACTGACACATTTCCGCCACATAAATGTGGCTAATTTGTGAACAGAATGTTATCCATTTACACATCGAGGCACAAAACAACATAATTTGGAATAGTTGTTCTGGTCAGCTGCCGCCAGGGTCTGAAATTAACCTCACCAAGTTCCACAAGCAGGTATATTTTCTGTTGGTGTGTAGATCTCTGAGGGCAATCCGCCAACTGGTGGGTAAGTGTTTGTACCAAAATAGTACTGTAACAAAATATATGGCATGATTACATCTAAACAAAATGGCCTGAGTGCCCAAGATGGTCTGTTCTGAGGGAGGCGTTCCAGCCGCAGACTCTCTGATACGGCAGCAGACAAACATGCTCCGTCACCTGTTCTTGTCCTGCTGCAGTCGTGCTAATTCCATTCAGATACATTGTGCATCAACAACATTCCATTGCTTCTCAGAAACTTTGAAGTTTGAATGGATTTGTATGGAAAAGCTGTTGAGATTTCACAGTGCATTCAGTTGCACCTCGCAAACTCAGAAATCTATTCTGGAATGGCCAGGAATGTTCTTTCGATGAAGGCTCTGTTGTTTCTTTGTCATTGTTTTCTTGTTTGTTTGTTGTTGTTTTTTTACAATAATCACATCAATCATAAAATCAAATTAAGTTATGATTTGCACCCTGCCTTGTGCTGGTCAGCTGGTAGGATATCTCCACTTCTTCCTGTGAGAACTTTGGCTCTCAGGCTGCTAAGTTATCCACCGCTAATTCTTGAGTCCGATTTTTTGACAGTTTTATCTTTGTAAAAGGCTCGTCCTCCGGTTTAATTAATCATTTATTCATTATTGTAGTCCTGTATTAAATGCCCTTGTTAGTTTTTATCATTATAATCATCTTATTGTTTTTATTTCGTCAAGTTTTAGTTGACTAAAAGTCTGACTGTGTCGTTGTTGTTGGAGGGGGGCTGGTTTTTATTTAGTTCTATTCTTTTCATGAACTCCATATTAGTTTTATTTTTGTTTTAGTCAGTTTGGTTATTGCTTTGATTTATTGTTTAATTTATTTATTATTAAACACTTGTCCAAAACTGTATACCTTCAAAACAAAAGATCCAGAAATGTACCACCAAGAGCCCAACTGGACTCTTCAAAAGCTGGGTCCCAGACCCAGTTGATGGACCCAAATCTGGCCGTGAGACAAAGATGAGCTCAAATTTCAGTTTATTGTTGTTAATATATTAATGCGCTGGTCAAAACAAAAACTTGTGTGTTGACCTAATTTAAGGTTTGAAGATTTCCTGCCTGGACATTACACAGGAAGAACTCTCTTTCTGATTAAAAAAAAAAAGAAGAAGCATATTTCAGTGTCTACGTCCACTTACTGATACCTGGCTTGGATTTTTAAATAACTTCATGTACTATTTTATCTCTTCCAGTGTCCAGGGACATGAAACTCACTCCACAGCAAGCTCCACTGTATGTAAGTATCGTTCTTCACTTTACAAGGTGCACCCATGGAAAATATTGCCCCAGTATACACTGATCTGCTTTCTCTTGGAACATCCCAATGCAGAGTTGGTTCACTCACACAGATTAGGCATCGCCTCACATGTACAGGCTGTGCCCTGGGATTACGAGCACATTATCTTTTTTTGTACATTGTATATAGAGTTTGGACCCCGTGTAATTTGTGGAATCTGTGCCTGACTTCAATCTGAGAACAGGTTGCATTGTCTAAACTCACTGAAATCAACTTAGTGGCTGTGTAGTGCCAGATAGTAGAGAACATAACATCAGATTGGATCACAGGACATAGCTTAATATGTTTAACATGGCACTGCTTGATTTATTGGAATATCTTGCATAAAATAAGTCCGAACTCCTTTATGTAGAACAGGACGAATCAATACTTAGTTTTAACTGGGCTTGTGCCATTTGTCCACATTAAAATGTTTTAACTACAACAACTTGTTTCCACTGGCTCCCTTCGGCTCGGGTCAGGTCGGTTTGGTCCTGGTTCCACTGGCCCCAACACGGTAGTAACCCTTACCATTCTGGTCCCTGCTCCGCTGGGGTTCCAAGTGAACCAAGCGGGGACTAAAATGTGACGTCAACACATAGCGGGGCGCTGATTGGGTAACTTGCCTGCTCACGTCGTCTACTTCTTATCATCTTGGCCTCTATGGAATGCTGGTCATCGCTTGGTTAAGTCTTTTATTCTTGTCCTGGGTGTTCTGTTTTGCCACTTGAAGCCTTGCCTGTCTGTCCTCCCCTCACTTTTAGTTTAAGCAAAAACCACAGATCGACCAACAGGCATAACGCTGCCTCCATTGTTGTTGTTGTGTCGTGCACAAATTACGATGGGGAACTCTCGGCCGGTGAGTCCACCCACGCTGACGTGGTACCCAGTGCTAGTGGAAATGCATCCGTACCAAGCCGAAGTGAGCCAGTGGAAACTCGCCCTAAAAGCACGGTACCCGGTGTGTGTGTGTGTGTGTGTGTGTGTGTGTGTGTGTGTGTGTGTGTGTGTGTGTGTGTGTGAGAGAGAGAGAGAGAGACCTCTTGTTTACTGGGCGTTTGAACACTAAGCTGAGATGTCATGATTATGCAGATGGTGTGTGTTTAAAAGAGCACACTGTCCTGCTGTGTGATGATTTTTGTTGAAGAACAGGGTGTCTGATGGCCTGTATCTGATAAAGAAAAGGTTACCAAAGCAATAGTTTGACATTTTAAGGATTAGATGACAAGATTGATATCACGTATGTCTGTCAGTTAATGATGAAACCACAGCCTGTTGGTGTATCTTAGCATAAAGACTGGAAATAGAGGAAAATGGCTTTCTATCTTGGGCGGCTTTAGTAAACTTAAGTCTTGTCGTCATGGTGAGGTTACCAGGCAACTCCAAAAAGTCACTGTGCCAAGCCAAGAAATAGTCTGGTACATTACCGCCCCTCATATAAGTGTAAATTAAGGGGGACATGGGGCACTGGAGCCAGAATAAGAGGGGCAACACGACTGTTTTGTTGCCGCATATTTGGATTTATTCTAATAGAGTGACGACGGGGAGTCAGGTAGAACATCTGTGATAATAACCTTTTATTTTCAAATCTCCATTTATCTTCCAGTTAGGAACAATTTGATGTTCATGTTTCAGGACACGTCTATGAACACCTAGTGCTCCCATTTGGCCTGTCACTGAGCCTGAGGGTGTTTGTAAAATGCAACAAAGCAGCCATATCCGCCTGGCCACATATCTGGATGACTGGAGCTGCTGCTGCACTCAGTGAGAGAGGTGGTGGAGCGCATTGCTGACTTAGCCTCTCTGGCAAACAGGGAAAGAGTAGGCTTACTTGCAGACCCTGCTGGATCTGTTGTAATATTCACTCACCTTTTTAACCCACTTGTCAGCTGAGAGAATGGACACCTGGAGGTCAATCCTGGTGCTTTTTTTTTTTTTTACAGGGAAGTCAGGTCATATGGTATGTCTCTAGCTACTGGGCAGCAATTTCAAATGGCGGCAAATTTCCAAAATGTATATAGTTTGGTCTTATGGAACCTGAATTCTTTGAATATTTTAAGAGCTGTGTGTGATTGGAAGACATTTCTGAGTGGTTGCACTGGACCCCCTATCACTAGAAGGTGAGGAAGGCACACAGGATATGAGATAAATCACACACTAGTGTGTATGTGTGTGTCTAAAGGCTAGACTGACTCACTCTTATAACCACCCAGACAACCTTATCTGTGATTTACAGGCACTCTTCAGTGGAACCAGGCAGGCAGTCAGGCTTCGTTAGACATCAGATTTTAGGCACTTATCACTGCAATTCACTGCGAGATAGCTCATAGGAGCTGAGGAGCCTGCCTGTAATTGTGCCTCTTAACAATCCACATTTAGGGGACCCTGCCTTGTAGAGTTAACTGGAAATGATGCCCCAGTTTGCAAATAAAATCTCTAGATTAGCAACATAAGAAGGAGGGAGAAAGAATTTTGTTTCAAAGAGCAAGTAGGCGGAGTAGGGAGGGCACGATGACTGACGGAATACAAAAAATGTTTTTCTTTCAAAAACATAGACTCTGTTGTTGTGACTTTCAGTAAACATGCTTTCTACATTCCTGGTATTTAGTTGTGTTCTGCTAGCTCTGAACACAAGTGGACAGTCCAAATATCTTAAGATTAGACGATTTACAAGCAACAGAATCTGTTGCCACAGAATCCTGAGGGACTACATGGGATCGTTCTCTGATGGTTTGTGACGTCAAATATGATGCACCAGAAAGAAAAAAAAAAAGCAGCTTCTCATCTACTTGCAGTGGGAATGGGAACAATCTGCTTTTAAACCTGGAATTTCTCAACACGATGCTGAGCACAGCATCTGTTGTGCTTGTTTTCTTTGAGTGAGAGAGCAGCAATGGGCATCATGTCACTGGCTGAGAGACAGCACCTGGAGGGTGCAGACAACGGCAAAGTTACATCAAAGACAGTGTGTTGATGCCAAAAAAGAAATGTATGAACATACGGCATCAATTATAATGAGTTTCACCATAAAATTCATATCTATGCAAGCCTTTTCTGAATCAGTATAGCGTCATCTTGCAAATTAAACCCAGCGAATCTTAATGATTCAGTGTCCATGTTTCCGAGCAGTGTCAAGTGGGTTTTTAAATATAGCAAAAGTGAATAAACCAGGTTTTGTAGCATGTATTTCTGTCGGAAGGCAATTCTGCAGTGGCTGTAACTGGCAGCATAGAAGAGCAAAACCTGGAAAAACAACAGGTCTGCCCATTGTCTTGGTCTTCTGAGAGATGGAGAGCGGTCTTGAGCAATTCCTCCCTGTAGGACAAGTTGTGATTGTTACTATGAGCTAGCTAGTGTTGGACAGATTGCTGATTCTCTGGAGACAAATTTGATATTTGGGAATAACCAGGAAGTTGGTTAAAAATTTGCAATGGCAGAGTTTATTCAAATGAAGTGTTTCCTGTTTTTTTTTGTATTTCCTCTTTTTAAAAGTGGGCAAAAACAACCTAAATCGAGTGGAAAAACAGCAAGTTTGAGGTAGTTTTTTTTTTTTTTGCATTACATTCTTTCCATAAAAATCAATATTCCCTGTGAATTTTTACTCTCATTCATTAGGAGTGTGTCTGTGTGTCTGTGTGTGTGAACACACCTGAGCCAAACCTTTATGTGGATTCATGAACCCAGAACAGTTACAGGATGTGTCGAAATGGCCTTCAACTCACACATGCATATTTAGAAAGAGGGGGTTGTGTTCATCGCCTCCAGCTGTTCTTTTGATGTCGCTTAAAAGCTGCCTGTGCCCTGTTGAAGCGCCATGATTAGCAGGTCAATACCCCAGCAGGTCACTTTGTTAAGTACTTATTACCAGCAGAGAGCACAGTCATACGGTGATGCTGAAAGACCTCCACTTGTGCACATGTCACACAGCTCTGCAACTGGTGGTTTGTGTCTCTGAATGAAATCGGGCCCACGGGTAGTCACGTAGTTTGGTTAGTGTTACTGCTAGACATATTTGTCGGTAGTGTAAGTTTCAGTTTGTGGATGAGCTTGTTTGCATGTTTTGCAAGATTTGATGTGCACAGCTGCATTTCCTGCCGTCTCCAGCAGATGTTTCACATCTCTCCTTCTCCGCCCACTTCTACCACATGAATCCCCAAAGTTGTAACAAAGATTTCATTCTGTAGCCATTCTGTTTTACTCTTTAATCTTTCTCCTTTTACTGAATAAGTTTTAGGTCACAGATTGCTATAAAGCAATCAGAACTGAAGTTACACAGAGAAGAACATCAGTGTATTATGAGTTTTATACTTTGATTCATATTTACTCTTCATTTAATCTGTTGTCTGGCATTGCATAAAAAAAAACATCAGTGGCTCATAATGTCATTTATAATGAGGGGATATTCATTTTGGAATCAAAATAATGACTGCTGTGTTTTTGTCAGAAACAATTTGAGCAGCTATTGTGCTAAAAGCAGCAGGTTGATATTGTGACCAAAGCCATTTGCCTCCTACCTTCAGTCGTTTAGAGCAAACCATTTCTTTTGTTTCTCTTTTGTTCGTATTGAGTATGTGGAACTTGTTTCACACTAATATGTTTTCATTTTAGCATGGAGTGCAAAGTCACAAATCCACTAAGGTACCAATCCATTCAGTAGTACCAAACCCTAATTTCCAATCTGGGCTCGGGATAAGAGATGAGTTTTTAATGGAGAGAATGTCATGCCTGCTGGCTTCCACCTATCTGCAACTCATTTACTCCAGAGCCTCTGCTCTGCTTCTGAAGCTGAGACTCTCCTTGCATAACAAATACTGCATCCTCCACACTTGCATGTTTGGTGCTGTTTTTCTCCAGTGCGTGGTACTGGTTCAACTCCACTCAACTCAACATTTTTGGTTTAAAAGCAGTGAAGACCTCAGATTGAATCTTAAGCCCCTGTTACGCCATTGTTTCACCTCGCAATCTACGTTCGACTACACTGATGCCCCTCTCCCACCCACAGGGAGCCCTGGCCGAACTATTTGGTGCATTCTCACCAAAAATTGATTTGCTCTGATTCAGAACTCCCACATTTCTTGCAAACTGTGACACGTCCCCTTCACACTATCTCGTGAGTGCAGCGAGAGTGTGGTGTGTGTGTGTGTGTGTGTGTGTGTGTGTGTGTGTTTGTACCAGCAGAATATTTCGCCCATTATTATTTAGTCAGAATGTAATTTCTATGACCCGACCAGCCTCAAGTGTGGATTAACTGTGCACATAATCTTGATTCAAGCTTTCATCATCATTAAGTGCCAGACTAACAGTTAATATCATTTGTTTTGTTTATATGGAATTTGTATTGTATTATTTTCAAAGTCAAAATCCTGGTATGGGGCGGCATGGCTCAGAGGTAGACCGGCCGTCTGGCAACTGAAGGGTCGTCGCTTCGATCCTCACTTCCCTCGGTGACCATGCCGAAAAATCCTTGAGCAAGATACTGAAGCCCTAATTGCTCCTGATGGGCATGTGAGGGACTGGCAACCTGTCCAGCATGTACCCCGCCTCTCACCCAATGTCAGCTGAGATAGCGTTCCCCCCCCCCCCCCCCCCCCCCGACACTTAACAGGATAAGCGGAGTAGGAAAACATACTGTCCCTCCTCCTCTGAGCCAGCAGCTGCTGAAATGCCTGCTCATGTTGTCGACTGCAGACACCGGTGTTGGCAATAGAGGCCACGATTGTATTAACTCACTTGAATACTCAATTACATGAAGAACTGTGGTTGCTTGAGGAAGCACGGACACTTCTCTCTGTAGTTGCAAACATAAAGTGACAAGCATATCCAAACTAAAAAAAAAAACCCATCCCTTTGACATTCTCCGTTGCGCTTGTATGTGTTGACGATGAAGTCAACAGTGTACCTTGGCGTCATTGTGACGACACCGAGGAGGGCTATGTGCAGGAGAACATCAAATTCTACTTAAGTGAGTAGAATTGGGACCATGTGGTGGAAAAGCAGCTAATGTGTTGAGTCCCCTC
This sequence comes from Aulostomus chinensis, assembly GCF_037954235.1. NCBI lineage: Eukaryota > Metazoa > Chordata > Actinopteri > Syngnathiformes > Aulostomidae > Aulostomus > Aulostomus chinensis. Next base: position 31,606,104 of record NC_141321.1, on the reverse strand, counting down.
CGAAGGAGGTTACTGCAGGCCATTCCTCTTCCTGTGGGCTCTAGGCTGTGTGGTCATCTTTGAACATGTTTCTCCCCCTCACATTGCTCACCAGCAGCGTTGGCTTGAAGACAGATCTCAAGGCTGTTGGGTAGCCACGCATCTGTCAACTTGCTGATCCTCCCTGTATGCAATAAGGCCCCGAGGCTACCACTTTGTAAGAGGAGGAGGAAACACCTTAACCCTGATTCTCAAGCTCCCCGAGACGCCGCCCTTCACATCAGGCTATGTGTGTCAGACAGAGCTGGTGAAAGGAGGCTACACTGGTCACATTTAGTGGAATGAAATGTCCCATTATCCTTCGTCTGTGTCAATAAGCTGCAGTCCCCCGGTGGAAAGAAGCTAATTTTGAACAATATCCCTCTTCTTTATTGCCTCCGCTCCTCCTCTGTTTGTCCTCAGATGACACTTGATCATTCCACACATATTCAGACACAACATGGGCTATTGTCATTTAAGAAAAATGCAATAAAGTGTGTATAATAATATTTACAGCTCATAACATAGTTATAGCTACAGCTATAACTATGTTATGAGCTATTATATAGCTAATTCAAACTAATGATTCCTGATTTTGTGCCTTTCAAGCTTTATAGTCTTGGACTTTTGCATTAATCAACTTACCAGGTTCACTTTTAGGTGAAATTTGTTCTTGATCTCAGGCAGAAATGGACTCATTCAGGCTTTGATTTCACCTGGTGAAACCAGGAATGACTGTGACTGGCAGATCTTTGTCTCAGGCTGGCTTTTTAGTGTTTCCAGCTGATTCCGTTTAAAGTAAAAATGACCCATTGAGCTCAAATCACTGCTATTAAAGGGATTGTTCAGATTTTTCGAAGCCTCGCCCTATTTGCTAGCTGCCAATAATGATCTTAAAGCTATTCTTCACCCAAAAACTGCATTTTTCTTCTTGACAACAGTGTTGATGTTTTTTCCAATCAAATCAAAGTGTTTGTTGAAGAAGAGGTGGAAAAAAAAGCGAGCAAAAAAAATGTCTTTGTGAGGTCAAGACACCTATTTGAGTACTTGAAAAGCAAAATACACATTTTAGGTGAAGTATTGCTTTAATTGCGAGGCTTTTGTCTCATGCTATTCCTCACTGTAGCTCTGGAAAGAGGGGATAAACAAATGTGAGGTCCATGGGGTCACGCTTCTGTATGTACAAGCTGACTGAGGCTCACGGAAATTTACTTTGTGTGCATTGTGGAGGAAATTTCAATGAGCCACAGTAGGCTTGTACGTACAGGAGTATGACCCCATTGACCTCACATTTTGTTTTTGCCCAAACTTTCCAGTACTATGAGGAACAGCTAGAATATTGCTGAGGAAGAAGTCTACCAATGCACATAGCAAAAAGGGTGAGGCTTCAAAAATCAGAACTATCCCTTTGTAAGAAGACACAAGGTTTTGTTGAATTCACCAGTGTTACAAGAGGTACATATACATGTAATACAAATATATATTAAATCTACAAAGTCCAACTGCACAAAATTTAAATTCAATTAAGCTATATTTAGTAGTTCTGAGTCATTACAGAAGTTACAACAGAACATAGGGAGAGTGGGAAAGAGAAGGGGGCAGGAGGAAAAAGGAGAACATGACAAAATACAACTTTATAAGGAAAAGCCCAAAAGTACAGAATGTGTTTATATGGTTTGCAGAGGTTTATCCCTTTTTTTTTTTAATACTTTTGCTTGTGTATTTTTGTTTTTGGGGAAAGCTAAAAATAATTCACCAGCATCCAAATGCTTGAAATGCTGAACATGCCATGCTGTTCAGTTGTCTCTGCAGCCTCACTTGTGTGGATCTTTGCACCAAACTGGAACATCGTGGTTGTTGAAAGTGAATTAGCAATCAGTAATTACTGTTTAACTGTGAACTGCTGCAGCTGGCTTTAAAGTCAGCAGAATGTCAAGCTGCTCCTCCTCCTTTGATCTCTGGGAACTGCCTCCATGTTTATTTGTTAAGATAAAACCTTTATTCGTCCCTCAGTGGGGAAATTGGCAATGACACGATGCGTTGTTTTTTTACATCAATAAATCATGACCATATTAATTTTAAGCTGTTTGTACAATTCCCCCCCCCAAAAAAAATGGTGCTGAGAAGATTGGAAGATTGGTAGGCCTAGCATCTTCTTAGTATTCTGTACTCAGTTTTTTAGTCTGTACATCTTGTAAATGATGGGAGTTCACATCTGATACCATCTGAATCTGGGCTGCCCAAAGTCGAGCCTTTAAAAAAAAAAAAAAAAAACAACAATAAGAAATGCACAAACAAACGCTTAATAATAAAATATTGTTAATGGATTTAAAATTGCTGCTTGAAGTCACTGTTAATGGAGTTTTTTAGTAAGACTATTTCTTATGGTGAATTTTTTCCCCCATAATTTGATCATGTGGTGGAGTGACACATTGCACAGGACATCCTTTTAAATCCACAATATATTGTGGCTGTTGCCCCCCCCATTTAAAGTGATCAACCCTGGTTTTCCTGATCAACATTTGATGTAACATGGGTAACTTTGTGATCTGCTAGTAAACAGTAGATGGTGTTTTCTTTTTACTTTGCCTGTAGACTTCAAAAATGTCAATTTTAGAGTTGCTTTGGGTGTGCCATCACTCACACACACACACACACACACACAAACACACACATACACATGCACGCTCTTGCATTTCTACCCACAAGGAAGTGAACGCACGCATCCCTGACCACCTCCTAATGTTGCTCAGCAAATCAGGTCCACATGCATTCTGAGTTAATTTGCAGGTATTTAGAGTGTCTGTTTGCTATTGTATGAACCAGGCTGCTCTTAAACATGTGTGGACAAGGCCTGTGTTCCTCTTAATGAATCCTTCATGGCAAATGTGCTTGTTTTTCAGGACCAAATGTCACTTAAAGCCTAATAGTATTCAAACTACACTAGTTCAGAAGATGTTCTATGACTTTGATAATTGTAATTCTGTAATAATATTTAAAAATGACACATTGTCGTATTGGGGGAAAAAAAATCAAGTTCTTTTTCTTTCTTTTGTCAGTTAACATTTCTATTCCCCCCTGTCAACCTTACACTCCAACTGTGCAGGGGCGGTGTGTTATCGCGGTACAGCTCGCTGATGAAGAGCTGGCTGCGGATGAGGAGGGCGTAGACTACTTCCTGCTATTTGTGGGCAGCACACAGAGGCACCTCACCAGCACCCTGAGGAGCAGTCATGACACCTTGCAGGCACTGTGCCCTGGTAAGTCACCGCACCCACAGTCTCATCCCTATCATCTCTATTGGGCCTGTGAGAAAGCAGCTTCACCTGAAGGATCTCATATTTTGTTTTGTTGTATTTATCAGTGTCTGCCATCTTGGACAGCTGCCTTTGATTTAGGCACCGTGTCAACACTGAAATTACATCATCAAGTCTGTTTCATGGGAATAAGCAGATGTCTGGGGGCACACGATTTGAATGGACAAAGTTCACTGCCGAGCTCATCTCAGCAGAAGTGAGGGAGCATTGACACACTGCTGGTCAGGGTACACCTTCACGGTTGTGTATAATTTGCGTGTTTTTGTGATTATTCTGAATTGTTGCTACAACACTGCAATTTCCCCTTTGGCAATAAAGCACTCTATTAATCAGGCTGTTTATTATCACAGCAAAAGAGGACATATTTGCACCCATGCATGTGCATATTTTCAAGAGAAAAAAAAAATTTGCTAGAGACCCCTAACATAGTGAAACATGCCGTCGTTTAGGAGGTATGCGCTCCAAGAGTGTCCCTCTTGATGTATTCTTAAAATAAAGGCATGTTACTTGTTTGGTGTACTGGAACAATGGTGTAGGTTTTAGTTTGCTATTGTGTGACCACTTTTTGCCAGTTTTATATGCCCCTTCTGCTTTATCCATGAAACCTCAACGACCTTTGAGCTTGCTAGCTAGTGTCAACCTACATGCTGAAAACAGAACGTTTCGATGAAAATTCTGAGAAAGCAGAAGTGTGTGTGGGGGGGTGGGGGTCTGTGCAGTTGTTTTTTGCAAAAACATGTAACAAATATGTGAAGAAAATTTACTGCCAAACAGGGACTTTCTGCATGTTTTCCCACCGGTTTGGAAAAAGTTTCATATACTAAGCAAGCTGTTGTGGTTTCCCCCCAGTGTTGTTTAGCAAAGGGCACAGTCATTAGATCCTGGGCCTGTCACCGCCTACAGCGATTGTGAATGTCTTACAGATATACAAACAAGCTACAGGATTTTTTTTTTTTTTAAACTATAGCAGAGTGATAATGGGTTGAGCTACCATCTGCGTGATGTGTACTGTAGGTCATGTAGTGTGTCACTGAGATCAGCAATGAAGTTACACTCACAGCGCACGAGTCCAGACATCTGTTTCTTCACACGAACCATATTTTGCTTTTTAAAATCTTCAAAGTTTAATGATTTTGTTCTGAAACTTTGGTGAAACTGGAAATGTCGTTCCAAGATGGCCAATGGCACCTTGGTCGTCATAGTTGACTTGGCTCAGCGAGTACCTTTTTCATTCTGAAATAGAAATAACAAATCATTCTTCTCCGGCACACAGCATAATTTGAGCCCTTGTTGCTTCGGACTAATGGCATACAAGAGACTCACATTTGGAGAAAAAAAATAGAATCTCAAATCATAATCATTGATGACCTGTCTTGATTAATAACAGGGTTTAACAACAAGATTAGAGCCACTTCCTGTTTCTGTGTCATAGGGGTGTAGCCACAGCTCTGCCACTTTGGGAGGCGAGACGCAGGTCCCGAGTCTATTTTCTCCTCTCACTTGGTGCTGAACTGTTGATCACTGATTAACAGGGAACTGTTCAAGTTTAAAGTCAAGCAAACCTTCCTTTAATTTATTGGCATGACCACGCCCACTTGAGATACAGGAAATGTGTCCCCACCATTGTCACAGTCTGCAATCCTCTGTTGCCACCCTGTGCTCCTTTGCTGAATTCATAACATTTCCCAGACTGTTTAAAACAATAACTGCGTATGTGACAGAATGGCGTACTCTTCCTTCATGTTACACAGAAAGCACGAGGAATTACGAGGAGTTATTATAGTTGTGGAAGAAATTCCAAGTAATAAATGATTAATCATCCACCACTGTCCTCATTTTTTAAGTAATGTTATGTTTTGGAGAAAAATCGATTTATTTTTGCCAAAGGCGTGCTCATTTATCACTCCTTTGGGAGCAAATCCCACTCCCTCTACATGTGAAATTTAATGTAGTTAAACTTGTGCTGTTACTTACTGAGAGGCTAATAAACTCAACCAGCACAGAAAACATGGAGATAAAGGGTCAAAGTTCAGTGCAGAGAAAGCGGGTAGTAAATATACAGTGCTCATGAGCCTTCATGTGACATGTAAGCAAAGTGCTGGGAAAGACAAGTAAGAAATTATGTTTCTGAAAAGAGTGTTTTAATGTATTAGCATCCTCGCAAGTTTCCTGAAAATGTTGGTGTGTTATCTTGCTTAAGTGCTCAGCTGAATTACAGGCATCTCTGGGGGGCTGGAGGAAGTGTTACTTCCCACTAACAGATTAGTTCTGCTTCACTACTTCCTCCATCAGGACGCAGCAAAGGACAGAACCTGTGACTGACTGGAAGGTCGCAGACTGTCCCAAGTAGCCAGGGAAAAAAAAAAAAATCACTGCAGATGCACTGAATCGATACTTTGGCTTAGATTCAGGTGCCCTTGAGCAAGAACCCTGATGCTTAATAATGTTAAATTATCACGTAATGTTGGAAGTTTGATTTGTGATGACGCAATAGGTTTTTAGCCCATAAGGGTTTGTTCATATAATTATCCCAAATGTTCCAAACAGCCTTAAAACCCAGAAAAATTCATAATGATTTTCAAAGTAAATGTGTGTTTCCTTTGGTCATCCCATTTGGCACTCCCTCTAGCTGCTGGAACATTTGAAATACGCACAAAGTGATTATTTATTTATTTATTTATTTTTGGGTGGGGGAGCACGATTGGAGTCACCACATATTGTTACCAAAATTAGCTTTATGAGTCACTTAAAGTTTGCAAGTTATCGTAGGTCTACAAAGTAAAAGTAGGTAAAATGACCTGTTATTAATGAGACTGAAGGTAGCGGTTAAAGCCAACTCTGTTGTTCGTGATTGGCTCTTATTACCTAATCTTGTGATGTCAAGTGACTTAAATTAAAATATAGTCGTCTTGTTCTATTGCCAGCTTGTGTCATTATTTCCTAACCACGGCCAGGCCAAACAGACCTGACGACATTATTGAACTCTTGTTGCAAACAAATGTGGACTTTCACTGTTCATTTATTCTGTTTAGCAGCAAATTGCCCAGACACATTTCTTCAGCTGGTCTAGTCATGCTCGGGGAGCTGGTCGATGCAGAGCCTGAGAGTTTCCCTGCTGGAGGAAATGTTAACATGTGGTTGTCACAATTTTCCACCATTGGAGGAAGGCAGCGATTATATAACACAATTAAGTAACATAATGAACCAAATGACAGTAGTTGCTCAAAGTTAGAAGTAGAATATAATCATGGTCATTTTCCCCTTAGCTGGGCAAATTGCAGTAATCGGCTGTAGGATGTTTTTTATAGCAGGCATTTTGACTGGTCATGGAGGGGAAAATCACGTGTTACTAATAACATTAATGATGGTTCCTCTGTTAAAGCATCCCAGAACGCGATGACAGTGTGTCAGTGAGCTGCGATTGGTTTTACAGAGACGCTGGAACTGAAGCAGCTAAATGGAATTCGGCCATCATCACTTGCACATGCGCCGAACGCAGCTGGATATGTCAAAATGTGCAAAAGATATGTGGTTCTGTGTGAGTCATCTGAGAAGGATGCACGTTCTACCACTTAACTCGTTGGCTCCCTCGGAGTTTAGTATTGCTTCCGTGACCTTCTGTGACCTATAATGGGTATTTTTAACATGTTACAACCTCTGCATTTGTAATTAGATACTGTTCAGAAATAAGACGGCCCACTGATGAGTCATTTCCTGTATCTGTGCCCCCCCCGCCCCCCTTAGAGAGCTGCAGCAAGTCTGTTCATTCTGACAGAAGTGAACTTGAGCACAGATTATGAGTCATTCTCTTTATTCACCAGAGTAAATATTAGACCAATTTTTCACAAGCCACATATCGTCTGAACATCCTGACACTGAAGTGGTATTTTTTAGACAGACAAATCAGGAGAAAATTAACTTTGTTCACAACCTGTCTGTTTCAGCGACACAGTCTAGGGAGCTCTTTGCAACACTTTCTCTCTTATGTTGCTGAGCAGTCTGAGTTCAATGCAATGCTGCCAATTCTCTTCTGCAACTGGGTAAACAGAAATTTAAAGGGATTTAGACGTGAACCCATGATTTAAAAATTATCACGGAAAATAAAAGTTTGTTTTCGATCAACTCTCGGCCTCTGAGGCTTGAGGCCATCTCCTCAACAAAGATTTTTTTCCTCAGTTGTGATGGTCTACACCGGAGTATGGTTGTTGTGTTCACTCCAGAGAAACGGCACCAACGAGGAAAACAAGTCAGAAGTATGATTAAAACATCAGGAGTTCCAGGGGGGAAGACGTATTTCTGTTGGCCTACGCAGAAGTAGAAGTGTCATCATGGGCTCCGGTGACCAACAGCCAACTGGACAACCTTTCTTGTCTTGTTTACCCACTTATTAGCAGCCACTGTTTTAAAATCATTTAAACACTTTGAAATTCACATGTGCAGTACCTACTGATATATTTTTAAAAAATGTCACAAAAGTAAATAAAATGTCTTGTGGTGTCCCGCAATGACACTCTAGAGTTGGAATTTTGAATTTCCGAGTATTTCAATGAGTAGCCGATAAAGGGTTAACCACAGACCTTATTTCAGGCATTTAACCAAAAACCCATCAAACAAAAACACCCAACCAGAGGTTCAACAATGCAGACTTATTTCATCTTATCCATGCACCACTCCATTGAAAACTTGTGATATCTAAGACGGATTCAACATCAGAAAAATCTGGAAGAAGACGTATGATGAAGTAGTTGTGGATGCGTACAGTGGAATGATGTAATATAAACTATTAACTGGTAGTGTTTCAGTGAAAAGGCTGTGAACTAAATTCTCCTCCTTCTCTCCTTATTTCTTTCCTCCCCCTGTCTCCCTGTCTTTGTTACGTTCTCTAGCTCATGACTGTTGTGAGGCAGTGTCCGTCACCCTCTGCTCAGTCTGCCGCCGTATCCCAGAAGCCTCCGAGGATCTAAAAAGTTCATGTGGTGTCGTGGCCCCATTGGCCGAGCAGCGATTCACCTTCGTCCAGGATTTGGCTTTTGATATGGCCCAGTTTCTGGTGAGCCAAAAAAAGACACATTTCCATTTTGTAATTAGTTTTAAATCAGCACACAAACAAAAAAACAGCTTTTCAAGAAAAAATAAGCGGTTACCATTGGTTACAAAGCAGAAAGAGTCACAATAAAGCAAGATTGCCATTACTATGTATTCCCTGACAAGGCCCAAGGTCTCACAGTCCTTGAAATTCATTTAATGAATTTCTTGCAGCACAATTTTATCTTCCCATAGAAATTTAATATTTCATTTGCTTTGTCAGGAGGGGAAAGGCAAGATGATGTAACTGTCCCAAACACTCAAACTTAAAGGTTCTGTTGAGACATTTTCCACTTTTTCTGTGTCTTAAATGTGATTAGTTTTTGCTCTAAATTGAGCTGAGTATTGATAAGTGTCTGTGGATCTGTCTTCTTATATTATTGTGTTTTATTCCAGCAGTCTAAGCTTCAGTTCCTGCTGTCCAAAATTTGACTCATCTTTGTAATCCCTGTCCACACAGGTCAGCACAGCAGGCCGGGCTGACGCCCTCGATGGGGCACTGCTTCTGGATGAGTGTCAGATTCCCCTGCTGGAGTGTGAACGCCTGGATGAGAGCCTGGCGCTGGCTCTCCACCACCTTGTGCTGCCTCCAGGATGGAGCTTACTGGGGAACAAACTTGCCAACAGCACTGGTGAGACTTGAGGAAAGTGGACTGTCTGGAACATGCCATTTTTCTCTGCAGCAATGCAGAAACGTACTGACAAATTATAGTTGTAAAGCCATAATGACATAGATGGTACCGTTGTTTTTCTTACGTCACATGCATCATCTTACCCTGCGTTAACCAGATTAGGAAGATGGTGGGATCCCAGCCTGCAAATAGTATTCCACACACGAGACATCTTTGTTCAGTATAGACCCACACAAAACACTTGAAAGATAATTCCTTCCATTATTGTGAATCATATTTTAATTACAATGTCAGTCAAAGGAATTGCAATTAGATATATTTTCCCACACCAGTCAGCCCTAATGCTTAGTTATATAATATTGTTAATGGGTTACAGGATAGTTTTTGAGCCTAGACATGTTAGGAGGTGTCTTTAAATTTCTTATGCTGACACAGATTATTAAGGTTATTAGTTAGTGAACAGACTCAGACGTCCATGGAACTTAGTGGATGAACTGTGTTTGGAGCAGTGAGGAGCATGATCTGACTGGCTGTTGAGGTGGCATACAAGAAGTCAAGTCAGTTTTATTTGTATAGCATCAAATCACAACAAAAGGTATCTCATGACACTTTACAGGTAGAGCAGGTCCAGCACCACACTCCTTTAATGAATTTACACCCAACAATTCTCCATGAGCAAGCACATCCTGTGGCAGCGGCGATGAAAACCTTCCTTTTAACAGGCAAGAACGTCGAGCAGATCCAGGCTCAATGGAGACGGCCTTCTGCTTTGGTTGGTTGGGGGGAAAGAGAGCAGGAGAGCGGGGAAGAGACAGTCAGATAATGAAGGAAGACGGATATACAGAAGGAAAGAGGGATAGAGATCAAGAGAGAGATAAAGAGAAGAGACTGATGGACAGACGGGGACGTGAGCAGGTGGTGCCACGGGTGGCCACTCGAGCCTCTTCAGGTCTGCAGCCTCCTCCGGCAGCAGCATCAGTCAGGGATCTGGGAAGTGGGGAAGCCCAAAGGCTCCGGAGAAGAAGAAGAGTTATTAACACGTATGAATACAGGACGACAGGAGGAGAGAGAAGCCCGGTGCATCATGGGAGATCCCCCAGCAGTCTAAAGCCAAAAGCAGCATATCTAAGGGCCAGTCGAAGCAGCCCTAACTATAAGCTTTATCAAAAAGGAAGGTCTTAAGTCTGCTCTTAAATGTAGAGAGGGTGTCTGCATCCTGGGCTGAAACTGGGAGACGGTTCCACAGGAGGGGAGCTTGATAGCTGAAAGCTCTGGCTCCCATTCTACTTTTAGAAACTCGAGGAACCACAAGTAACCCTGCATCCTGGGAGCGAAGGGTTCTAGCTGGATCATAGGGGACTCTGAGCTCTGTTAGATATGACAGCCAATGCAGAGAAGCCAGTCCTGGAGAGACATGGTCTCTTCTACCACTTCTCGTCAATATGCGGGCAGCAGCGTTTTGGACCAGCTGGAGAATCTTTAGGGACTTATTAGTGCAGTCTGATAGGAGGGAAATGCAGTAATCCAGCCTGGAAGTGACAAAAGCATGGACTAGTTTTTCTGCATCATTTTGAGACAGGAGGTGTCCGATCCTAGCGATGTTACAGAAATTAAAGAAAGCAGTCCTAGGAATTTGTTTTATGTGGGAGTTAAAGGACAGATCTGATCAAAGAGAACTCCTTGGTTCCTTACGGTAGTGCTGGGGGCCAGGGTGATGCCATCCAGGGTACCTGTCTCACCAGATTGAGTGTTTCTAAGGTGTTTTGGGCCCAGCACAATACCGTCAGTTTTATCAGAGTTTGATAAAAGGAAATTGTGGGTCATCCATGTTTTTATGTCCTTTAGACAGGCCTCAAGTTTAGTCAGCTGATGTTTCATGTGGATGCATTGATAAGTACAGCTGTGTATTGTCTGCATAACAGTGAAAATTAATCAAGCATTTCCTTATTATGTGACCTAGGGGAAGCAAATACAGAGTGAAAAAGCACGCCGAGGTTCAAGAGTTCAAACAAAACACGTCATCTCGAGACTTGTACCAGGAAAAGGGTTCTGCGTGGTGGTTGTGCTGGTTTCTGTGCCAAAGCAACATGGAAGAAGTTTCATGTTTCTCATTTGTACATACTGCACATATTTCGATGAAGCATACCTGGTTGAAAATTGGCAAAGTTTCCTCTTTGCTTAAATGCAGTCACAGCGCTTATAATAAAAGGAATATAATAAAAGAAGGAAAGCCGGACAGCTTTTTGGCTCAGATAAGTAGTTGTCAGTGAAAACAAACAGGTTTTTTTTATATGACAGTTTTCTCTGGCCATTGACCCTGATGGCTTTAATCACTTGAAGGAAGCCAAATGAGCTGATGTGGACGATAAACTCTGTGAAGCAGCATGAATAAGACTGAGGCTGAGGTGATAGCGCTGCCTCTGCTTCGGGATATTTTCACGATCATAGCTTACGGTTGGACTTGGATATTAAGGCAAACCAGCAGAACCTTGAGGAATTTTCACATAACTTACTGTACATCTAACTCAGTCAGATGCAGCAAGTATTTAGGAAAAATCCAGACACACTCCTCAAAATGTTTATTCGTTATGAAATAATATTGTCCTTAATACAGTCCCTGTTGATTAGATCCACTAATGACTGGTGTGAAACGTGCCTTTTTAGATGGACTTACACACGCAAACAAACAAACCAAAGTCAGCTGTCATGAGCTTGATGTGGATGGCGGCTTCTTGCTGCTGTGAGTGATGTGGGCTCCACTCTGCTTTGCTTCACAATATGTCAGCACTTCAATAGAAAACGCTGAGCTGCGGTGATCTGCAGGGAAGGTGGAGGAATGCACCTCCATTCTCCATTTATCAGATCTGTCAGATGATGGATAGCACCAGACTATAGGTTGATGTAACGGCGGTTTATCTCACTCATCGTTTGTGCTGTGGACACGGCAGCAGTCACTGATCTCACCATAGCGAGTCATTTATTTGTAAGTAAGTAAAGCTTTATTGACAAAGCGCTTTTACTCTTAAATATGGCACAGTAAGATGCAGGCCAAACTAAAACAGAAGGGTTGGGGAATCTATAAAAGATGTTTCTTATGAAATTGCTTTCTAGAAGCAGGTTGACTGCATTATGGCGTTAGGACGTGAAACAGCAGTTTCTCCGTAGAAAAAGGGAGAGGACTAATGTTGTTGTCAAGCTGTTCTGATTGTTTAGGGAAAATCAATCAGTCGGAGTGGAGACAAAGTTAGACTGCAGAAAGCAGAGTGAAACCAGTTAATAATTCTTAATACAGCTTAAAAATTGTAAAACTCGACACATCATTGGAAATGGCTCCTGGTACAACCTTGTGTGTAACTGTAGCCACTGTTAAATCAGAAGAACGTGGTGTGTTAATCTAACATTTATGCACACAGCAGCATGGCTCAGAGGTAGAGTGGCCGCTTAGCAACCGCATGGTCGCTGGTTCGATCCTCACTTTCCCCGATGACCATGTCGAAGGGTCCTTGTGTGAGACACTGAACCCGTAATTGCTCCTGATGAGTAGGGTGGCACTTTGTACGGCAGCTTCCACCGACAGTGTGTGAGTGTGTGTGTGAATGAGATGACACTGTAAAGCGCTTTGAGTGCTGCTAAGGTAGAAAGGCACTGTATAAAAATGAGTCCATTCACCTTGATCAAATATGCTGGATAAACTGGGGCATAGGGAGTCTGCTTGAAATATAAAGGGACCCTGTTTTGGAGACCTAAAGCAAGACAAGACCACTTGGGACGTGTCCAAACCAGTCAAATGAGTTGAATTAGGGGAAGGTCATCTGCCATTTCCTGCACCTTTACACTTTGCTGTTTAAATGGTGTATCCTGCAAGTTTAAGGTAAAGGAATATGCCAGCTTTTTGGGAAATACTCTTCTTTGCTGTCCTTCTCAGACCCAGACCAGAAGATAGATAGATACCTGTGCTGCATCAGGAAGCACAGACCCACATAACCCACCCACAACCATTCTCTGTGCTAAGCTAACAAGCAGTCAGCTGGTCTGTGTGGGTCTCAGCTCCCTGATGCACCTTCAGAGGAGAGAAGGGTGTCTATGTTCTTGTCTGACTCTGGGGAGCAAACTCCAAAAAGGTTGGTTTGTTCCTTTAAATATGAGGATTTGCTGCTTTCCTCTATTTTATACTCTTGCCAGTTGAGGTTTTGCACTGTTGGTTGGAAAAAGCAGCGTATTGAAGATGTTACCCTGGCCTCTGGAAACTTGTGATCAGCTTTTTTCCCCCTGATATTAAATTAAAATTTTTTATAGATTAATTTTAAAATGCCAGTTGAAAATAATCATTAGCTGTGTGTCCCTGAGTTGGTTATAGTTACGTAATACTTTCAGTGATTTGAGGGGACACAGTCACATTCTCTTTGTAGCTTCGAGAGCAAACACAGATCTCTTGAGTCTCGCCTCTCCTCTTCAGCTCTGTGATTTCTGAACTCCGGCACAGAGCTATAACTACATTTATAATCCAACTCCTGTCCCAAATGTCAGAGTACAAAATTTTTTATGGTCTGCCATCAGACCTTGCAGTAAAGCATTTCCGGCTGCCATTTAGCACCTCAGATTCCAGTCTGTCCCAGCTCGCCTAAGTGGAGCAATAAAACCTCACCAATTAGCTTGAGGTTCATCAGGGCAGGCCGGCCTGCAGGAAATGTAGTGAAACCTCTCATTAGTAGACACAACCAACTTTATAAATGTTGCATAACCATTACTGTGGTGTGGGTATAAGAAGCCTAAAATGTTTTCCATACATTTATCTTGTTTTTACTCGGTTTTTAATATCTTCAGATAGATTCTATCTGGCTGATAAAAACTGTGCAAAGAATAAATCATAAATGTTTCAGAACAGAACAGTTCATCTTATCTGTTTGTAACTGTACAAACCTAAATGGCTCATGTTTAAAGCTTTGATAAATGGAAGTTGTCAAGGAAACACACATTTTTTCTAATAAACGACAGTGAAGATTCACACTGTTGATGTCACAACTCTCTCCAGTCTCTCATTTTTTCCATTATTAATTTACCATCCGTTGGCGTTCCACTCCTTTGAACAGGATTCTTATCACAATGTCCTTTTTGAAGGGACAGTACACTTTCCAGCAGACTGAGCAACTAAAGATGATATTAACAGACAACAATGGGCGATTCCAGTAAGCCAATAAATATTTTGAACATGATTTCCCAGTGAATACAGAGTGACATTCAATCATGTACTGTACACTCAACTTGAGATGAAAATACATGTAAACTGATAAATTTGATACCTGGCTCAGCAGCACTCCGCAGCCGCCTTGACCACCTGTTGCTCAGCCGAATGGTTGTTTGTGTGTACGTGTGTGTTCGTCTCGCTCCATGAAACCGCATTATTTCATATGTAGAGGTGTCAAGGGGATGGTTGTTGGATAGTGGTATTGGGAGTTCAACTGAAATATGCATCCAATAATGGCCTTTCAATTAAAAATGGAATCTGGGGCACTTTGCTACTCACTTCTGCTTAAATAAAATAACTCTGTTTTTTTCCCCCATTATTGTTGTAATTCCCACAATAGTTCTAGGACAAAGGCTGAAAGTAATACAGAAACACATTTTGTATTTTCATGCAAAAACTGGCCTGTTATGAAACGTGGTACGCTGACACACTTGCTGCAATATAAGAGCAGCCAACAAATTCCTGTATCCATCTGTTGTTGGAGACAGATAGACAAAGACGAGCTGTGGTTTTATCAGTCTGTAAATGAATAAAGGTCTGTTGTTAACTGGGCCACTGTGGACGCTGCACTGGTTTAATTAGGGGCACTCTGGTGTTGCCTGGCTGCAGCAAGCGATGGTATTGCTGCTATTTGCCCATAAATTGGCTGCCTGGATTACTCTCCTGTGCTTCTCTGCTTCTTCTTTCTGTATTTAATTCTATATTTCGTGCCCTTTCTGTTCTTTAGACCTGGATCCTCAGGAGACTCTCCTGCACTTCTCAGCTCGGCGAGGTCTCTTTCAGGTGACACACTTCTTGCTGCAGCAGCCGGGAGCGAGAGAAGCTGTGCAACTCTCCAACAGGCAAGGCCACACCCCTGCTGCCCTAGCAGCGCTGCGGGGACACGGACGCCTTCAGGAGCTCCTGACCCAGTAAGTGCTGAACTTAAGTTGAATGTCAAAGACTGTGAAATAACACTGTTTATATTATTTTCATTTTTAAATATGACAAAGAAACTAAGGGCAATGGGAAATGGAGAAGAAATTCAATATAATCTTATAAAGTAGAACAGCTACATCATTGGACTTCTCAACTTGTGGCTCAGAATCAGCCGAATGACGGCCACAAGCCTTCAGTATTTTTCCTCTCTCTGTGCACCAACACAGTTGGCGACGTTGTGCCAGAAACTTCTACTTTGCTACAACTAAACTCTTGAGGAGGCATGAGCACATGTACTGCACCCTGTTTTCTCTTTTGTTGATAGGATTTATTACATGGTGTGTGTAGTTTCAGCTGAAAAATCACTTTCTGCACAATACTTACCCTCCCCAGACCCTAGTTTGTCCAAACAGTTCCGGCACTGTTTGACAGTGATATTAGCTTTGAGTTTCAGTGAACATTGCCCTCGTCCTTTACAAACACTCTCATGTCAATATATGAGAGCGCAGATGGTTCCTCCAGGGCCCTTTAGAACAACAATGTTTGTCTGTTGTCTTCATGGAACAATAGAAGCATCCAAAGAACATCTCCACAAAGCCACAGTGTAGCCTAGCTTAGCATGTTCAGCTGTAGCCTGATATTTGAGTGCAAATTGTGGGCTGCCAGTATTGTTCCAAGGGAATCTCAGAGTGATAGGAAACTATTTCACAACACTAAAGCCTTGGATACAACTTCTGTGTCAGCTGACTTGTCACACTACATCTCTGTAACATCTCACTCAGTGTAACTTCAATTCACACACTGCAATGTTGTCTCCGCAGGTTTAAATAGCAAGGGGATGGTATGTCTTTTGTTTGCAGTTGGCAGGCGCTATCTCTAATAATGCCTTCTTTTGGCGTGACTAGTGAGGTCAAATTCTTCTCATCGCTTTAAAGTGAAACATTAAACTGCTTTTTGGCAAATGGAGTGAAACATAGCTTAAAGTGGAAATGGACCCCTTTTATGTCTTTTAATCACTCTTCTGATGTGATAGAACACAGTTTTCACTTAACTCCAAATGAAGATGCCACACGTTGAAAGAGAACTTCCACTTAGTGAGCGCGCTTGTTGGCAAGCGTTTAGTTACCAGGTTGCTTTACACGAGCGCCTTCTTTATGTGTTGGTTATTAAATTTGCTTAAGAAAAACGAAGTCACTTACAGCCTAACTGGTGACCTCAGCTGAAAGGACTTGGAGCGAATGTAATCCACCCAGGATTACACATGTTGGCTGCTATGTGTCACCCCCCCCCCCCACCTTACAGCACTGTCTGTATGTACAAAAACACTCCACATACTTCAGCCTTCAACACCTAGAAAGTGCGGCAGAGGGAGTGACATTATCTGAGAACTCTTATCTGCTAGGAGGGGCCTCGAAGGTGAATATTGTAGGATGTTTTGTACCCTTGCAGACAGGGCTGGCCACTGCTTTTGAACTTTTCAATATTTACTCGATACATAATTACGTGACAGATTCTTTGCTTGCTCAGTGCCTCCCTCCCTAAAAAGCTAAAGCAGACTGTGAACAACCACAGCCTTTCTCCACTGGCTTTTCCCACTCTTCTGCTTAAAAAGTAATACTAGCAATGTACATGGATTAGGGAAGTAAAAGGGGGAGTGTGAATCAGCTGACATCACTGTACAAACCTTCTCTCGAAAGCACTTCTGCTTTTATTAACCAATCACAGCCAAGATCCTCTTGGATGATCTAAGTGTTTATTTCGCGGCAGGGCTGAGACGGATACAGAGTCATGCAGAGGGCCTGAGAGCATCCAGCTGGTCTCTACAGACGCCCGTGTAGTTTGCCACCTCCCCAGACTGAACACACACACTCTGACGTTGAATGCCTACCCCGGCCGCGACCCTCCAACCCCTGAGAGGACTGTGGAGCAGTTGCTGCATCTGATATGTCATCTCCATGCCAAGGTGAGTCATGCCACCCTGCCCTTTTAGCGCGCTATCTCTACTCACGTTGACTTCATCCAGGAACTCTGTTGCTGCTGAACATTGTTGGATTGTTTGTCTTTTCACTGCCCTCCTTTTTTTAACCTTCAAGCTTCGTTTGTATAAGCGATGGAACACCTTATGCAATCATAGAGTCGGCGATTGAGAACAAGTGAGCTGCTCTGTTAGTTTCTATGAGAGAAAACCTAACATTTATCCTCCTACTGTTCTCTATTCTGCAGGGAGATTCTGTACTGGAGCTGCAGTTTGATTCTCTGCACACAGCTGCTGAATGTTGTGATGGTGTAGAAACGGAGATAACCTGCCTGGAGAAACAACACCAGCCTGCTTCAGGATCAGAGTGCCTGGATACAAACACACAAGGGAGCTGCATAGAAAACTGCTCAGTGGAAAGCAGCAGTACTGTTGATTGTGGACATGAAGAGAGTGGAAATGCAGAGAGAGACTGGAGTTTGTCTGTGAGCACTCCAACTTCAGACGTACGCCCCCAGGAACATGGCCTCGGCCCCCCAGAGGATTGGGTGTGTCTCAGTCCAAACATTGAGAAAGATTATTGCCAATCGGAGGAGGGAAGGGAACAGCCTGTTGTTTCCACACAGAATTTGAGTTTGTGTGACAGGAGTGAAGGCCCACAGAGTGAGGGCGAAGAGGGAGGCCTCTCTGTGGGAACCCTACCACCCGCAGGGTGTGGTAAACAGGCAGAGGAAGCTGATAGAGGGGAGGCGGTGATCCGGGAAGGACAGGAGGCCACAGAGGGAGAGGACATATCTGAACAGGAAGCAGAAGACAGCATATCAAGGAGAGAGGAGGTGACTGAGTCAGAGTCAGCAGATTTAGTAACACCCAGCGGAGACACAGTTTTAGTCATGGGCCAGTCTCCATCCGTAGAGGGCTCTGAGGCATCTGACTGCTCTGAAACTGAAATAAAAGAGCGTTCCCAGGATGGTGAGAACACAGACGAGGAGGTGACGAAACAGGACCTTTGTGATGGACTTTTCCTAGATGAAGAGAAAACAGAGAGTGAAGGGTTAACAGCCCCTGTGTCAACACCAGGGGACCTCCCTAACCCACCAATGATAGACTGTGGTGATGTAATCAAGGAGGCTGAATCTGCTGTTCCACGTCTCTTGATAGAAGGCCTCGATGAGGGGGAACCTCCACCAGACACAAACAGCCTGGAACAAAACCAGGAAACAGCTGGCAGGGATTACGCTACAGAGCAACAGTGGGGCATGGCTCCAGAAACTGATTGTCATTCTGGGAATTGTACTGGAGGAGCGAGTGTTGAAGAGATAGATGGTGGAAATGTAGCTGAACCTTGTGGATACAATACAGAAAGTCTGCCTGTGGACGAACCTGACAAAACTGACGAAACATCTGTAACAAATACTGTTGATTTCCAGATTGCTGGTCAGTGTGCGGAGGAAGCACAGAAAGATCCAGCCAACGGTGAGCATTTACCTGAGATGACGGCCAGCTCCAGTGATACACATCCTGACCTGAACTTAGGCTTATCCCAAAGCCTTTCCAGTGACGAAGATGGCAGTTTTCAATCAGTGGGAAGCTCCTCAACTGACATATTCCATCCGATGAAGGAAAATGCGTCAATGGAGGAGCAGGACTTGGGTCAAATCAAGGCGGCAGAACTGTCATTATCAGAAGTCAATTCGGTGGAACCCAATGACATCAAGCCTGATGAAAGCAGCGATCATTCACAAACCATGGACACAGGGCTCCCTGAGGAGCCTGGCTGTGTCGATGCACTTACAGTAGCAGATTGCAGCCAGACTGGCAATGAGCCTGAAGCACAACTGTCACCCAGCACCCAGACAATGGAGGCATTGAATCCTGAGGGGACAGGAGAACATCTTGCCCCAGAACTTTCAGATCAGTCACTGGGTTTAGCGTTGCCAGAGAGTGGAGATCCTCCAGTGGTGAAGGAGGATGACGGTGAAACCGGACAGGACAACAGCTGTGACCTTAATACAGGTATGCATGACGTCAGATGGTCAAGGTCTGTCAGAACTTTCAAAAGATAACATTTGAATATTCTGTTTAAAAAAAAGCACATAGGTTCAAAGCCTCTCAAATATGTGTTTTTGTGCATTATGTCAGTAACCTTTGAATAGCATCACAGGGGTTTTGACCTTATTTAATTTAGTCTACAAGAGAAATAAGCAATGCAGCCATAGACGTGACATCTTTTATATAGATATCTATTTTGTGAAGACTTAACCTGCATCCTTGCAAATAAAAGAATAGACAAAAACATGCCATATGTGCTGTAAAACCTGCACTAAGGACCACAGCAGACTTCTCCTTTTTTCTCTCTTGTTCTCTTTGTGATGTGTTCATAGTGAGAACTGAACACACTGACTTTCTGAGCTAGATGGAAAGAATTCTTTTTTTTTTTTTTTTAATTTATACACTGTCAGTACTTGCATAGCTTACACCAAACTTTATCTGGAGCTGCATGAAGCAGCCTTGGTGGATGGAGAGACTATGATTCTCCTGCAGATCTGCCGCTTTGGTTTATTATTTTTGCAATCGAATGTTGCAGAAATGTGCAGTTTGGTTGACAGACACTTAAAGAACTCACAGCAGAAATGACAGTAGATCAAAGGTCTCTTTGGAGTTGTCTCTTTAGAGATGTCTTCTCAGCTATAGCAAAATCATCGGTTCCTTTTAAAGTTCCTCCAAATGCGTGAAAGGCCTTTTTACATGTTGGACGGTGCTTCAAGGCAGAATGAACGGGCAGGTCACAACATGGCATTTGTGCCACAGAACTTCTATTATCATCAACTGAAGCAGTGGCCGTGCCCACCGACAAAGGGTCCGTGCTGAAGAACTCTTGTTTTTATGCAGTTGGTCTATTTTTCTTTTCCTCTTGCAAAGCTACATGGCCCCCCAGGCGTTATTCTGGCAAAATTACAAAGAATTGTGTAGAAAAGTAGTATAATCTGTTCAAATATCATTCAAATGACGATGTATTGTTTTAAGAGGCAATGACAGGCAGCGCTGCAGTGTTGAAGGTTATTGTTTCCTCTTTAGTCATAAAAATCCATTAAATCTGTATGAATACATAACCCTTTAGAAAAAAAAAACAATCCATATTAACACAGTGGAGCTGAATAGGAGCAGTATCCCGAAAAGGCTGCATGACATTTCCCCTGAAAACTCTTCAGAATACACAGCTGTCACACAACAAAGACAGAGCTGGTATAGCAGGTAAAAACATTGCTCAGCCCCCCTGACATGATGTGATGCACTGTGTATGTGATGGGTGTATTTTGAATGCCACAGTTCCACAGCGGTTCAATACAAGGTGGGCAGACTGATTTATTTCTACCCCAGTTTAGGTCTATCTGAGTTCTCCACACTCATATATATATATATATATATATATATATATATATATATATATATATATATATATATATATATATATATATATATATATATATATATATATCACAGTGAAATATCCTTGTCAAAGTCGTATTCATAAACAAATATGCTAAATCACATAAAGTCAATGTCTGATGATTTATGGCAATAGCCCTACAAAGCTAAACACAACGTACCTAAACATAATTGAATTCACAAAGGTTTTTGGCTTTTGTGTGACATGCGTTTTGATGTATCGCTGCTGTTAAGGTGAACTTGTTTTGCTTTTTCAGTGCCAATTGTCTGTCCAATAAGGTTTTAGCTTGTAGCCATCATGTTGGATTTCATTGCCTTTATTTAACGAAGGTATAAAATGACAAATACAAGTCAGTGTGACTGAAACAGTCATACTGTTCAACAGTTCATGCTGGGATGCTTGGAGTAGTGGGATGCTGTGTGAAAGGAAATATGGTGATTTATGCCTTTGATACCTGGCATGATTTATAGTCTGACAACACAAGGTGCAATCACATTATCGGTGCATTTGACCAAGACACACAGCGCCAAGGTTGGGTTCTCTAAAACTAACACACTGAAGCCAGCTGATGTGGGTGTGAAGCAGGAGACCTGCAGGGGCTGTGTGCTCCAAGGGAACTTCCAGCACTCCTCTGTGGGCAATTTTCACTCATCAGGGATAATTGTACTGGACCCAAGTCCGATAAAGCGAGGGCAAGGGCAAGGCTATGTCTGTGCGTCACACACAGAGCGGTGTGTCATTATGAGTGAGGGAATGAATGTACTGCCTGAAAGAGGTTCAGAATCAGGTAGCATCATGAGCTCTCTGTTGTTTCCTGTTTTAGGTATAAAGATAGGATCCTGGTGTATTAAAACTAAATCTAAGTGTCCTGTAATTCTTCATGTTTTTGACACTTTGTCACATTCCTGCCTCCAGATTGTTTTTAACGGTTGAGTCTTTTACACCAAAAATACAAACAAACATAATATTCTTCTATGGCAGCAGCTGGGCCACCCTGCGGTGCACGCGTTGGTGGTAGGACAGTGTTTGCCAGTACGCAACTGCTGCATGTCTCTGCAATGCAACCCTAAAAACTTTGGATTGATTCTATGATTAAAGTTTCTTTTTAACTCGCAAAATGTTTCTTCTTACTCTTAACAACAAAACCAGGGAGTGTATAGAGACAAAGAGACTGAGCTGTGAGTCCCTGTGGACACACTCATCTTCAGATCATGATTTTATTCACTTAAGCGCATGACATTATTAAGGTGTGTGTACAAATTGTGTATGCTGCCTTTGTTTTAGAAAAATTCAGGGGAAAACCCTGAACAGGAGAAAGTTTCGACATATGTGTTGGAACTCCTGAGTATATCTACAGCAAAGAAAAAAACAGTTTCTGTTCCTTCCACTCAATACACTTGCTTTTGATTCCTACATTTTGAGGATTTGTCTTTGGACTGATTGTATTGTGTTGTGTGGATTTCTCCAGAGGCCGAGGTCATCATGTCTGAGCGCCCTGAGGTTGGTGCTGGGGAGGAAGAAAACTGCTCAGGAGATCAAACAGACTTCTCCACAGTAAGTCATCACAGTTGCTCTGGGCTCTGCCTTATTGTATACCTGGATTTGATTAACATGAGTCTTTGCTGAGTCATTGTTTGCTAAACCTTTGTTACACCCTAACCTTTGGCACAAAGATGTAATGAAGCACACTGCTAAATTCAGTTCTTGAACCAGCTCTTGTGTTGAGGCTTGATCATTAAAGTTCTGTGGGAAGGGAGTTAATGCTAATCGATTATCTGTGATTAACAACACTTGCACGCTATATGTGGCCTTCTTATAAAGGAAGGGATCTGTGTGTGTGTGTGTGTGTGTGTGTTTTATCTTGCCTACTGTGTTCCCAAGGAAATGCAATGTTTGAGGATGTTTGGATGAGCTGCCCTCATATTGTGGCTAAAAGTAGTGTTTTTCAGTTCCTCTCTTGGGCCTTATTACCATAAAGTTCACAATATGGGTTCACTGCAAATTTCAGGTGCTGCCGCTTTGACTGTCGAACTGTGGATGATAGCTAACTTGCTCACGCGAGGTGAAGCTGACAACTACAGGGGCTGTTGAGCTAACTTGGAGCAGACGGATGCTAACTCAGCCAAGTTCACCATAGCATGGAAGCCATCACCATCAGAGGCAGTGAAGCCAAATTTGAGCATGTCAGGTTTTCTTTGTTTGTCTGACGGCAACAGAGCGAGTAGCTAGCTAATAGCCCGACACGGCAGAAGTGTGTTCTTAGCGAGATGGAGAGAGAAAGAACTGAGAGATGATCATGTTGACGGTGGTGTATGAAGGTTTGGGTGGGGCCCTGCATGCATCACGACACATCAGCTGGTTAAGGGCAGGATTGGAAGTATTTTCAGCCGGTCATCGTAGAACGTGGTATCACAGAATTCTGTGATGCACCCAGTGAATCGACTTAAAGGGGACAGGCAGTGTTCATCAGTTCCACACGTCTGTCAAATCCAAAACACGAAGAAGACTTTTGTGCTATAAGCTAACCAAATACAGCAGAAGAGCTTTCTGTTTGGTGTTTTACAAAACGCTGGGCTGTTTATACAAAGTTGTTTGTTTGCGGTGCACAGAAATGAGAAACATGCATGAAAAGATATGTTAATTCAGTGAAATTCAACCTCATTTGTTACCAGTTTTCCAGAATAGCTACTGGTATGAGGGATGTGGTAAATGGGCTGCATTTATATAGCTCCTCCTCTACCTTAATGGTACTCGAAGTTTTACAATATTGCCTCATTCACGCATTCACACACACACACACACATTCATATACTGATGTTGGAGCAACCTTCTCATCAGGAGCAATTACGGTTTTCAGGGTTTGTCTCTGGAGGAGCCGGGGGATCGGAGCAGTAACCTACTGATTACTAGACAGCCACTCTAGCTCCTGAGCACGCCGCCCCTAAGCCATATGCTTTCCTTACAGTCAAACACTTAATCATATAGTGATTAAATGTGCATGTCAAGTGTTCACTGGTCATCATTGCAACAGAATGAGTTGTCTGATAGCATCCCTGTGGACATGAAGCGTCTATTGTGTATCTCTAAGTAATATTTAGGGGGAATAGCGAAGGGTTGCAAAGTAGGCAGATTTTGCTTACAAGCAGCAAGACGTGCCAGATAGAGATTTGCTGAGTTCAGGAAGGAAGCTGCCTGGAACATTTTCTCCTTTCAGTTGTAGCTTTCGATTTCAGACTTGCTGCTTGGTCTGTTTTTTTTACTTTTTCTTTTGCATTTTTGATTAGTGCTGCCATTCAGCCCGGAATGTGTTCCATGTTAGGCTGTCCTTTAGGGAGGTTTTACTTTTACTGAAGTTTAAAATGCAACAAGATCTCCCCTCTTCATCCTGTGGGAGACTCTTGCAGTTTATTTACGCTTTCGCAGCCACTGAGCACATGGCTGCGATCTTCACTAGACGAAGCCTTACTCTAAAATGTTGCTGACTGACAGATTCCTCAGCAGCCATAGACTGGAGTGGCTTTGCATATTCCTGGGTTGTGGTTTAGGTCAGTGGTTTGTTCTGAAAGCCAGATGTTTGACTGCAGGGGGATACACACTCTCAGGCTGCAGGATGCTGGGGTCGCCAGCAGAGGGCAACGTAGACTTGATGGCTTCATCAGAGCCTGTTGTGATCAGTGAGAAAACTGTAACAACTTGCTGCGTGATTATGTTAAATCTGCTATTATTTCTATGATGAACAGAAAAATTGTTCACATGTTGATGATGAACTAATTGCAATCGGAGCAGAGGAGAAGAATGGCCCGTTCACTCAAAGAAGAGAAATCCTCACCACTTGTGTTAGATTACACTAATTCATCAGACAAAGTGTGTGAAATGTCATCTTTTACCAAATTCATATTTATTTAACCAGGAGACTCCCACTAAGATTAAATGTTTTTTAAGAACACCTCACCAAGAAATTTAGCAAAAAAAAAAAAAAAGTTAAAATGTAAAAGGCAGAAAACAAAAAAGGAGCCACATTAAGAGAAAAAAAATTGAATGATTCTAATGATAATTGACCTCATTTTATCATATTGGGATTCCCATGCATCCTGGAAAACCTTGAACACAGTTGGCCGATTTTCCAGTCATGGAAGTAACATGGAAAATGAGAGGAAGACTGAAATGGACTGAAATATTTTCCTCTAGTTAAGAATAAACTACTAGATGATGTGGTGCAGCTCCCCCCCCCAAAGAACAATATTATATATTATCATGTTCTACCAGGTATGTTTGTATTGTCAGTATGAAACTGACTGAACTCCAAATGACAGCGACAACACATAAGACTGGTTGTAAATCCACGACAAAATTATAATTTTTTTTACACAACATAATCTATTTTGATGACAGACCATCAAGTCCATGTTAATTCACCAAGTGCGATGATTTTAATTTGAAATTATTGAGTAAGTCAGTGTTTGTGACCTTACACATCAACGCCTCGACATATGATGTGCATATAAAACAACCTTGAAATAGCGCGCTAACAATATTCTCACCAGCTGCTGTGAGTCATGTCACAGCATCCAGGAATAAAGTATCAACATTACATATGGGCGCGTTTTTTTTAATATAACTCTATCCATGCAAAGACACCAACACTTGTAAGAAACCGCTGGTTTAGCTTGAGCTGAATTGACTTTACAGCATTCAGTAATAGTCAGATAGTTCGCTCAGTCACTGAAAGATCACCTAAAACAACAACTGTGGTGTGTGTGTGTGTGTGTGTGTGTGTGTGTGTGTGTGTGTGTGTGTGTGTGTATCTTCTTAATAACAGCGCTAGCTCACCAGTGACTAAACAAGAATATATAGGTTGTCATAAACACTAAACATCAAAGATGAAGCTTGTTGTGTTGACGTTGAAGTTGTGCGTCTGTGGTGCAGCTGGTTTAGTAAAGTTAGCTTTGCACTTCTACCAGTTGAATTTGAAACTTGAAAAGTGGTGGTCATTAGCAAAGCATAACTTGTAAGTCTCATAATGTTTTTTTTATGAATTGAATGAAGCCTATAGCCTTAATATATGCAAGAGGCAGAAGTTATGTTTGGTAGTTTTTGCTCGAGTAATAACTGAAAGCCACTGGCCATTGCTCTTCATCATTTGTCTAGCTTATGGTTACATTTATCCTCCTCGAGGAGAAAAAAAGTATTTGCAAAAAGGATCATCACTCTTGGTCAAGCATATTTCTATGAGGAACTCAATTATTAGTTAAACACATCTGCCATGCTGATGCACAGTGATTAATCACTGCATGTGACAATTGACCCTCTGGCTGTTGAAGACAATGGAGAAATGTTTTTGCAGTCCTGAGAAAGAGCTAAAGAATGAGGTTGAGCCAGCGGTTTAAGGTAGTGGCTGAGCAGCTGTCTCTTATTATTTATCAATAAATGTAAATAATGTGCCTCGGTGTTCATCCTCGCTTTTTACTCTCTTACATCTTGTGGAACAGTGAAGCAATATAAACGTGATTGTTTACACCCTGAATCCAGTCTGACGTAACTTCAGGCCTCTTATTGTCTTTGGCCGCTCATTTTCAGCAAAATTCAAACCTACTATTCATGTATGAGTTCATATTCAAAACACTGGGGCCGCCGTGGGTTCAATAGATCCATGATGGCATGTTCTCGAATTATGAACGCCTGCCATCGTTGCTCTCCATGGTGGGTTGGTAGTTTGGATTTGTTGAGGGGTTGATTTGTTTTTGGCAGCCAGTGACAATGTCTTTGTGCAGTTGGCCTGGGTTCACCGGGACCTGAGGTCAAAGCTGCTTGTCAGGAGCTACCCACAGACTGCAGGGACCTCATCACATGTTTGCGTGGATCCAAATATCCCCCCAAAGCTTCTCAGCGACAGTGCACAGGCTTGGATTTAGGAGGTATTTAGATGACAAATGCATCATTTATTTGTATACGTTATCACAAGTTTCTGTTTTTTTCTGTGTCACATTCTCATTCACGAGATTTCTCTGGAACACCTTGAGGGAAATTCTGCTGGGACTAAATGATTAACTGAAAAGATTTTGGTGGTCAAAGTTGAAGGTCACTGTGACCGGCACATTGTATTTCAGTGTCATATGACTGTTTTGCAGTTTTGCTTTTATCAGTCACCATGATGATAAAATGTCAGAAAATGTTGACCTTTATATTTACATGGGGGAGGGATGAGAGAAGCTACAAGTCATACAACCTTTTACATGGGGTAAATATTCATAGAGCTGTGTGTAAGGTGGTTTGGTAGGCTCTTGTCTAGCTTCTCTCATGGTAAAAGTATTCTTCGTGGTCCTGGTTCAAGTTTCCAATCCTAGAATAGCAGAGAAAGACCTTCATAGGTACTACAATATAACACTCTTTTCATTTCTTTTACTTATTGAGCCCAAACTGACCTTTCACATCTATGTAGCTGGGAGGGTTCATGTGCTGAAAGGCTTGTTGGACTGACAGATTGCTTTGGAGACCCCCTGCCCCCACCTCTCTCATTGGATTGTAGGGGTTGTGACATGTAGGGCAATTTCTGAAACCAACGATCAGACACTCACACCCACGTCATGCCATGATTGGACAACTGTGTGCAAGAGAGAAAGGAACCTGGTTTGAGCTTCTCTGTGTCCCTTATTTCCTTCTTGTCTATTTCTGTCACATTTTATGGGCAGAATACAATACTTTGAATATTTTGCAAGAGTCTCAAAATACAACTGTTATACCTGTCACGTCTCCACCGTCTCTATGGTGACAGACTTCTCCCTATACCTTTGAGTCAAGCTGTTTGCAATAAAGATTCACACTCTTGATATCCCAGGGGTATTAACTTCTGGAGGAAACCTCTGTTAGCCTGCTATTATGGGATGGTGTTAAGGTGTGAACGTGCGAGGCAGACAGATTTAACTGTTGTGACATAAAACATGTCATGTAAAACTAAGTCTCAGGAAGAAAAAAGAATATGAATGACTTTTGGGGAGGACTGGCCGTTGTTATCCCTGTCACGTCTCTATGATGACCGACATGGGGCCTTCTCGGCCGGCATGGCTCAGGGGTAGAGTGGCTGTCTAGCAACCGAAGGGTCGCTGGTTCGATCCTCGACCCCGGTGACCATGTCGAAAGTGTCCTTGAGCAAGATACTGAACCCATAATTGCTCCTGATGAGTAGGTTGGCGCCCTGCATGGTAGCCTCCACCATCAGTGTGTGAGTATGTGTGTGAACGGGTGAATGAGATGACACTGACACATTTCTCAAGAGGAAATTTATCTGGGAACGTGATACACAGTTGATTTTTTTTTTTTTGAAGGGTCCAGATAACACATCATATGCACTATTTTTGAACAACTGTAAACCAACATTATATATATCAGTATATTTTAATGTGTTCAAGCTTAATACCGAGAGACTCAAGTTACTTTTGACTGCAGATTTTGACGAGGTTTTAGTCCAAGTCTTTCGTAGCTGTTTGGTCATGTTGCAAGTTGCACTTCAACTGCTAAAGTGAATATGTTCAGCTTTTCTTCCAAATGTTTAAAATATTTCTGCAAAACCCACTGAACTCTTGATATATTGTTTACATAATATTGTTAATATGTAATGATAGTGATATATCCATATTTAAATCCATCTTTTGGAACACAGCCTTCGCTGCAGGCTACTCTACCGATACTTTTTTCGGCTATAAAACAGTGGCCAAGTTGCATTCAGCGCCACGCAACCCTCACAGTTTGATCCATCTGATCTGGTAGCATGTGAAAAGTCCCGAAGGGTAGCGCATTTAAATCATTTATCCACATTTAAGTTGGCAGAGTGCTATCTGGAAGTATCCCAGCTGTGGTCTACTTTGCTTTTATTGTTTTTGTTGTAAAATGATGAATAAATGGTCTGGGCTCTGTGCAACTTCGCATAATGTGTTTCACTGTAATTACTTGATCCATTTGGTCCGGTAATATTTGTGAATCCTGAAGAGCCACACAATGAAAGTATTTATCCACATTCAAATTAATAGAGGGCTAACCAGAAGTAGCCAGCAGCACATGACAGCCTCGCCACACACAAACAACATCTAATGAGCTTAATAAGCATTGTGTGAACTCATTTAGTGAAGGCTTGAATGTAAGGGTCGTCCATTGATAGGAAAATATGATGCACGAGGGCTCTTAACAGTTGCAGTCTACTCTGACGAGCAACTGCCCAGTTCCAGTGCTGCCCCTAGTGGCAGAATATGTAATGGAACCACCCTTCTATCCTGCATGCATGAACATCACTGGTCTGCAGTGTCATCAACATGGCCTCTGGACTGGTCCCGCATGGAGGGCCTTGATTTACACCCAGTGGGTGCCACACAGGCAGCCTCGAGAACATCCTCATCCACCAGGGGGTGTTGAAACCCAGCAACGTAACGCCTGATAATTAAATTGCACCAACTGAAGTAATAATGCCCCTCTGTCATATGCCAACAATGCCGTGTTTTGCCTGGGTGATTGACTGGGAGAGACAAAGAGAGAGAGAGAGAGAGAGAGAGAGAGAGGAATGGCATTATTCAGACACAGGACAGAAGTTTAGAGGCGAGAGAGGAAAAGAAGAGGGAGGGAAGAGTAGAAGGAGGGAGGGAAGAGTAGAAGGAGGGGAGGGTGGAGAGCCAGAGTCTGGGAGAAGGCTGCTTCTGCGGCCAGATGTGGAGCTCAGCAGACAGCCTCAGCTTTCCTCACCAGAGTTTCTGCTGGATTTCTACCGTCTGTTCTGTAAATCTGTTCTGGATATTTAAGGGAAAATGTACGAACGACACAAGCAGAGGTACAGGCTCTGTGCCAAGGGAGAGAGAGCTGTAGACGTGGTTTTGATAAAGGTAGGCTATCCATCTCCACGTTGGAACAAAGTTTTTTTGGCATGACAATACATGTGTACTAACAACAACCGTCCTTTCAAAGGTTACGTTCTATTGCTTAAGTTCCTCAAAAATGATGCAGTCAAAGCAATTCAAGAAATAACTTCTGCGGATGTTCAAGGGAAAATATATGTATGACACAAGCAGTGGCACAGTGGTTCTTAAGCTTTTGCTTTACGCCGGGGAAGACGCCATAAAAACGCACTTAAAGATCATAAATAACATTATTGCATCGAATTAGTCCATTAAAATGAGTTTCTTCAAGTGATTTAGCATCTTGAGCTTCTCAGACGGACTGTTTTTAAAGAGTTTGAGGGCAAAGGCCTGATTTCACTGCCCAGAAAGTTATTTAAGTGAAACATAATCATAACAGGCACAAAGTGCTTCAACATGCCATGTCAGTGGCTTGCCAGGGGTGTTGTGACAGGTTTCACTGTGTTGCACCCTGGGAAATGATTGCCTAGTTGTTGATAGTGGCCCTCCAGACTCAGAGTGCTGATTATTTTTGGGTGGAGTGCGGTTTTTGGATGCTGTAGGTGACACCAGAGCTACATGCCTGCACTCGGAAAAACTGAATAAAACTAAATGAGGCACAGACAGTTTAAGGTCTTTTTGAGGTTATTTGGTGAGGATAGTGGTGAGTTAGTATTGTGCAAAATTGTTCTTTGGAAACATAAAGCTAAACCTGACCTTTTTTTTTTTTTTGACAGATCTTCTCAAACTACCATGCTATGCTTAAGCTAGCTGGGGGCTTCACAGTGTAGACTTTATTATTTTCTTTGTTTGATTATGTTAAGCTGCACTAGTATGTTGTATGCTCTGTACTTGTTAAACACCTGGTTGTGTATTCTATGTTTTTATGTTGTGTGTACATTTTACACAAATGTGGTTCCTAATGGAAACACAAAGTTACCTTTGAATTCGGTTTTGAAACTTGAAAAGTATTCATCTCTTTTGCTCAAAGTGTACCATCTAGTTATTCTATTTGAACTGGGCTCTCAATGGAATCTCTCTAAGTGGGACTTTTATAGCGCCCAAAACTTGTTCTATTTAAAGCCCCAACGGCAATTTCTCTGCATTGCATAGGCAGAAACCTCTATGCTTTTTTTCCACTGTGCCTTGGATTTTCCTTTTGGCTGCAGGACTGCAGTTATCACTGCTGATTATTGGGCAAAGTATTGTGGGTGTAACTCGACCATAAGAAGTTGCCATTCAGTAATGACGAACTTTCTCCAGCCCAGGTTTTTACAACATAAGTAGCTTCTTCAGTGGTGTGTGGCTGCTGAAGGAGTCACAGATAAAATAGAAATACAATCTCTGTGGTTGGGAAGTCTCAAGTCTGTGTTATGGTGATTGTCTCTTTGTTGTCTCCAAGCTGTGTAATATACCACATTTTTCACAGTATTTGCCCCTTTTCCCTCTTGAGGCTCAGTAGTTTTAGCTGAAGTAGACAGAGAATTATCGAATCATAATGAAAGCTCGATTGCCAACTTTGGTTTGAGTAATCTCAACAATATAGATCAAAGTCACAATTATGTATCCACCAGTGACAGACCCGTTGCTTCGGAAGCTTAATTTAATTTTTATTTTTTTTAATTTCAAGTGGATTGTGATGCTGTTTGTTGATAGTGGCATTTAGAAGCGGACAAGGAGGGATGGATATCAATGAAGTGAATTGCTCTGCTATATGTAACACTCTCTTTTGTCCCTTGTCACTTTCTAAACTTGTTCCTGATGTCAGCTCCTGTTGGTTGAAATAGCAAGGATGAGAGTGTGTGATAGTGCGGAAGAGAGAAAAAGTGAGAGAGATATAATGGTGTGGGAAAAAGGCTGCGCCAGGCTAACAGTTTCCTCTGGCCTCGGATAGAAACAGGCGTTCAGCCAAGTGACTTCATTCAGGCCAGCGTTTCACATCCCAGCATCTCTCCTGGCATGCAGTCATAAAACACATCATCACGTCTCTTCCCAAGCACAGTAACTGTGAATAAGCCTCAATACCAACTGACCGTAAAATAACAAGTCATCTTTCCCTTTCTGTAGCACTTATATTTCTTTTTTTGCACATTTCTATCCTCCTTGATCCTTGTGACCTCTGACAATTGGCCCCAATCCTGCAGTTGCTTAAAAGCAGAAGATGTGATTTTTAAAAGAACTCACTAAAAGAAACCATCAACTGAACTCCTCCAGGACTTGCACAAAGGTACAAACAGCTAAACACTTGAGGTTGCTTTTATACTGCTGAATTCAGTGTGTTTTCAAGGTGCAATGGGAAATAATGTAGCTCTTCGGCCTGCCTGCTGGCTGTCATCACGATCAACCCGTGTACTTACCTGGCTGGAAACGGTCGTTCAGTACTGCAGAACCTCTTTGGCTGCCTGTCTGTTTAGAAACAAGGCAATGGTCAAAGTGAAATACACACACACACACACACACACACACACACACACACACACACACACACACACACACACACCAGCCAGTCTTTTTTATTTTTAAACCAGATGTGTTTTTACTGGGTACAGCTTAGATTCCCCTGACACTACAAATATGCACTGCTCTGTTCTGAATCTGAGCTGCCAGCTTTCAGAGGGGGGATCAATTCCTCGCTGGCTGGCTGACTGACCGGTTTGCAGGCCTGCGAACTGGCTGGAATGCTTGTTTGATGAATGTGGGCTTGGCTGACTGGTTAAATAACTTAGCGGCTTGACTGTCACTCTTTTGTCCCTCTTGGTTTTTATTGGACAAAATAAAGAAACTCACCTCCATGTGCATTACTTCATACCCCCCCCCCCCCATGTTTCCTCTCGTTCATCTGTAGTTCTTGATTGAGAGAAGATTGTTAATTTGCAAGAATCTTTGATCTCGTCAGAAGTTCAAGGGCTCTAGCTTATGCCCATTGCAAATCAACACATGGTGCAGTACGGGTGTCTTTACTAGATTCCGACCAGTGCAGTTGTCAGGAGAAAGTAGGCCGGTATAATCTGGTGCAGTGTACCAAAAAAAGACTCAGGCCAAAGGGCTGCCTGGCAAAACCCACATTCAAAACCAGTCACAGTTGTCCTTTTAGCAAGAAAACACATCTGCTAATGTGATGTCATCTGAAACAACACGCGGTCTCCTTATCGATTGCATCTAAGTCGTTCTTGATTGCTTTAGAACCGTTCATGCTGTGTTCTGATCCATGCTGGATGGAGCTCAGCTGCCTTCAATAACTTAACATTACTGCTAGTGTTCATTAGCGTGAGCTTTGGTTAACATGCTGCAGCTGACTGATATCCATTGTTGTGGGGTTTTGGCAGGCAAGGGTTTGTTTCAAAATCTCCCAAGTTAATCGTGTACGAGAAGAAGTTGTCATGTGTCATGATATTTTGTTTTATTCTAAACAATGTCGACAGCAGCTCAGACAAGCCGTGTGTTACGTGATGATCAGGGACTCCTCTGTAACTCAACCGTACGCCACATTGCATCTTGCTTTACTTCCTAAATAGAGTCGGTGAGAAGTTGCGTCTGATTTATTGTTCTGTTCGATTTTTTTAAAATCGAGCATAGAAAAACGATTCAAATGTTTAAAAGAAAAGACAGGGTGAATGCTGAAAGAGGAGGAGCGTTGAACAACATGAAGCGATGTTGTGGTAGTTATGCCGGCAAGAACTGAAAACGACTTTCATCCTCGTTTGTCATTTTCTTTCGCAGTGCCCATGTAGTAAATGTACACAAATGTCCACCCATGGGTGTGTTGATCTCTCCAAAAGAGATGGGATCCGCCCATTTGTTTTTATGTTTTCATTTTAAGGCAGCACAAAGTGCATGAGCCATTGACCAAAAGTGCCAGGTCTGAATTTTATGCCCCAGTGTTTCTCCTGCAAACGCTCTGCTTTGATACACACACAGCACAACTACATCAGCAAGTGAACTATTATTATAACTAATATTGTTAATTGTTATTATTGTGAAGATCAAGTTGTCTTTACCTCAGGGGTCTTTTGTGGGTGTGACGTACAGGTAGAAAGGGCGGCTAGCCAGCGCTCCATAGAGGATTGGGTAAATGTCATTGACATCTGTAGAACTACTGTTAATCACAGTTTGTCTTTTGATTGATTCATATACCAACCATTTTACAGATTTATACTCTTACAAAAAATCTATTTGATCATTTCACTTAACTTCTTTTTTATTTTGAAGTCCGAAGGAAGTTAAATGAATAATAAGCCCCTCTTTAAAGTAAATTTACTGCATAATGGAATTTGTTAAGTCAGTGTGCAGATGCTGTGTGTGAAACAAAGTATGACAGGTAAGAGACAGCAGTAACAGCTCAAATACTGCAATGAAAACACAGTGTTCAGAGCCAAAGGTTAATGCATGAAATAGCCAGAAATGTTCCTCGTTCCTGAGCATCAGCACTGTTCTATTTAATAACAAGGTGCAATTACGAGGCACAAAAAGCTCTCCCAACTAATGGGGATTTAGTAAACCTGAATGGACATCACTTGAGGTGGTGTTGCAGTTCTGGCAGTTCATCATCAGCATAGCCAGAGCTAGCACTACAGTGCTACTCCATTAAAACTCTGCAAGGTTTACAAACCACCCTCTTGTTTTTTTTGTGTTATTTCAAGTAGTTTTAAAGCCTTGGGTCTTAGAAAAGGTCTAGTTAAAACCTTTTTTGCAACTGAGTTGGACTCAGCCTCCACTGCAGCCACCATGATTGCATAAATCTGTAGCACTGGTTGCATGATCATGTCACAGGAGCCCATCAATGACAGAAAATGAGTGATAGCATGCACACAGCAGTTTTGGACTGTTAAAAAAAAAATGTGTCTATAAGAAATATTTATGTAGTTGTCATCAGGCACACTGACTAATTGCAGCAACCCTAGTAATCTTTACAGTGGCTTTCTTCCTTCTCCTTTAACACTTTGAACTGCTGATCAAAGTTTAAAAAAAATATTCATGAGACAAATAGAAGATATTAAAAGCTTGCACAAAACCTCCTCATATCCTTACCCCCCCAAAACTCTGTTTCACTTCCCAGCATGCTTCACTTCTGTTTACCAAAACACACTGAAGCGTGTCTGATGACTCACTGCAGGTAAACAGTCTATTAAAACACTTACAGCTGATCGTTCTTTCAGTTTGGTTGCACTCTCACCGTTCTGTCCAGGCATGTAGCTCTTTGTAATTTGGTGCAGTCTGGCAAATAATTTCACTTTTGAGAAGAACCTGTACATGCATCTGTGTGTGTGTGTGTGTGTGTGTGTGTTTGCCTGTGTGAGTATGTGTGTTTGTGTACACTATCGCCCTCTGTGACCAGCTAATCTTTCCTCGTCAGCATGTTTGTTCTCTCTCAGCAGGCTCTGTTTGATATCTGAACACAGCTGTGAGAAAAGAAAAGCCTGTGTGTGTGATGTCTACGCATGCATCTGTGCGTGTGGGATTTTCTTTGTGTGCAAGTGAGGCTCCACGAATAAAACAAGGAGCATAAGCAAGTGTTTGCAATTTGTGCGTTTGCATGCAACACTTTTGGCTGATGTAGGAGCGTGTGCATGGTGCCAGTTGGTATGCGAGCGCTTGTCACGGTGTTTGTAGGAATGCAAAAGTGTACGATCCCTGTGGGCACACACACTCACCACTTCCTGCCCAAACAACAGAGTCCAGTGTATTTTTCAGGGTCTCAGCTGGCTTGTCAGTGGTGGGCTGTGGGACAGTTGAGGGTTAGATACTTATAAACAGAGCTCACTCTCCCTCACCCCTAAACCATTCAGGGTATGTCAGTCTTCTTGGTTGAAACTTGCTTGAAGCCCCTTACCTCATATCTTGTATCTTTTTTTCTTGCTCTCCATTTTCTTTTCTTTTAATACTATTTCAGCTTTCACTTATTTGACTGTTATAGCTGTCCCAAGTGTCTCGCAAGCTGAGACCCAGCAAGCTGACCTGATAGATGGAGGGGACGGATCAGGGTTTGCTGCGCTTGACAGTTTCCATCTGTAGTCCAAAATAAAATGCCACATTTCTGAAGGTGTTCTGCTGCGGAGTGACACGTAATTAATAAAAAAAGCATTACACACATCAGTCTTCAGAGAGTCTCCATGTGAATAGATCAACATGGTTTCCCTGCAGACTCCACTACGACAGGTTCAAACTCAAAACCTTCACGCCACTCTTAATAATGCAGACTCGGGGAAAAAAAAAATCAGCGATTTTACTGCAGCACATAGTTTCTTCTCTCTTGTGCATTTTCTTCACCACATTTATATGCAGCTGAGGATTTTGCAAAGACAGTTCGAATCATAATATTGAAGTGCAATACAATACAATGGTGAGAGTGTAGAGCGTACATTGTGTATTGTCCCACCTCTACTATCTGCTCAGACTTGTGGCTGGGCTCCTGTCCAGTGGACCGAGCACTACGGCCTGGGCTGCAGATAGACCCATATATGGATAAACTGACCATGAATCTCCAAGTTTATTTCTCACCCAAAAAAACCCCACTGAAATTAACAAAATTACATTAAAGCTCCTTTCCCACTGGCCCAAAAATCTAACATAGGGTTTTTGTCTGTGGCTGCGTTTGGCACCAATGGGAACACATAACCTGCTTGAATGTGGTATTTTGTGGTCCTCTTTGGGTACATTTGTGTGTGCATATAATAAATTAATAAATTAAATAAATAATAAAAAAAACAATAAAAAGCTGTAACAGTCATACAGGGAAAGTTTCATCAGCTTTGCTTTGATTAAAATCTTCATCATTGTCGCTAATTTGCCGGTTGGTGGGAGAGTTCCGGTGGCACCCATTGACAGTCAGGCAGTTTCTGTGGAAGTCATTAGTTAAAATCCACTGAGTAAGAATCCTGATTGTCAGTTGATGTTTAAAGTCATTTGTCAAGAGAAACAGAGGTTAACCCCTTCAGCACCTCTGCGAGGCTGCACTGTGGTGCTTTGAGTTAAATGTCTTAGCAGTGAAAATGCTAACGTGCTAATGTTAAGCAGCTATGCCCTGGGCACTGTCTTAAAATAGGTTTGTATGCTATCATGCTAACACTTGCTACCTGGCGCAAAACCTAACATACCAAAGCTCATGGGAATTTTTTTTGAATGTAAAGAAAAGCCATTGTTATTGCTGGAATGAGCCAGTATAGGTTGTACCGTCTCATGTTTTGTCTCAGGTTTTTTTTTTTTTTCACATTTTTAGTGGTTTGCAACAGAAGTAAACAAGCAATCATTAACTGCAACTGTTTCTTATTCCAGTGTCTCACCTCTGTTGCTTTGCACCCCATTACAACAAACACTGAGTTCTTTCAAACTCCTCACGTCTCACTTGAAAAAGATCCTCACTGCCCTGCAGTAACATGGCTAATTGCATTAATGAATATATTTTTCATTCACATTTAGAAAATAATTGCTATATGATCCATATTTTTTAGTTGAGATGTGATTAAAGGTTTGACTTAGTAGCTCATGATGGTCAAACATTTTCACTGTGACCTTTTTAGATTGCTGATGTGTGTGTATAAATTTCAAAGTCAAGTTTAAAAGGCTGTGTTTAAGCCTGTTGATCTGAGTCAGCCTCAAACTAGGTTTAATGGGGTCTGAGTTCAATGGAAAGGGAGAAAGCAGGCGAGACAGACGGTGCAGAGCAAACGACTGAAGATGGGCTTCTTAGATCGGTACTATCTACTGTAAACCATCGCAGGATCTCATCTCAGAAATGCCTGTAAGTTTTCTGCTGAGGAGTTTAGCAAATTGGCTTTGCTAATAGATTATTAATCTGCATTTAGTTTACTGTCATGGTGAGTGACACATTCAGAGTCAAAGCTCATCATCTTTATCGGCGTCTCTTTGACACAGTTCATTAAAACACAATGAGCGTCTCCAAGTCTCTGTTAGCGTCACATTCAGAGCTGTCAGTCAGATCTGCTCAGCTTCAGCCAAACTGTTGAAGCTTTTGTGTTGCCTTCCAAATTGTTTTTTTTTTGGGGGGGGGGGGTGATTTGCAACTCTCTCTTGTCCTTGTACACACACACACACACACACACACACACACACACACACACACACACAGCTGTTATATAGACTGTCAGACCACAGAGGAAGCAGAGCCCCGGCGTTGTGTGTTTATAGCCAACCACACATCTCTGACAGACTGTGTGTGTTTGGTGTGACTGTGAGCTCTGACGGATGAAAACAGACCAAAGTTAGATCCTTCCTAACAGTTCCTACAGGAGATGGAGTTACCAAATCCACTGAATGCTCTGAAGTCCGCTGTTATAAAAGGAGTCTTATTGTTGCCTCCCATCCTGTGTAGAGAGCAGCACTTCCTAACTGCCACGCTGCTCTGCATCATTATTTCTTTGTGCCTGACGATCACATGTTGCTGAAGCTGATTCAGTGTCTTCCTGTTTCTCTGTAGATACATCGAGACACAGAGGCGTCTTTCCATCAACCCTTCAGCACTCAACTCCCTGGTAAGTCACTTTTTAGTTTTGTGTTTGACTTTGCTGGTCAGAATTACTTTGCTTTAATTTTTTATGTTTCAGTTTTGATAATCTATTATGAAGCTGTGACCTGGTGACTTTTCAGATTGACACTCACATGATTTAAGCCTCAGTAACGGTTTTGTCTTGTCGGGTTGAATAATGTAAAAAGTATCAAGCTTCAGCCTGTGGTTTCCAAATAGAGACTAGGAAATTGACACCATCAGACTTGCTTTAGACATTCTGAAATATCACAGCTGTGTCGTAGAGATTGTGTAGCTAAATGGTGCTTGCTGATATTGAATTTAATTCTCTGTTTAGCAGATTTTAATTCACTTTATACTCTACTCTGGGAAATCTAGGGGTTTGTCCTGCATTTCTGAACAGCTACATACATTATCAACTGTTTTTAGGAAGTGCTGTTTTATCTTCAGTTTCTGACAATTATACTTTACATCATCCAAAAAAAGAGAAGTGGGGATTTTAATTGTAGAATGTTCTAGAAGACAGCTATCGAAAACATACATAACAACTTTGGAGTATCTGATTGACAGGTTATCAGTGGATTTTCTGTCCATGCTAGTATTTAATGTGCTAAAAACACACAAACGCACACACACACACACACACACACACACACACAGACGTGAAGCGAAACACTTTTCTTATCGTGCCCTGTTATTAAACAAAGACAAAAAAATTTATTCTTCTGGGACCTTTGATTCTCTGCAACACAAAGGAGAGGTAACAAGCAACTGATGGGCATGTAGTTCCAGCTATATCTGATTTTTAAAATTGCAAATTATTTTGTAGCAGATTTTGTACCTAGCACTAAAGACAAATGTAGAGAGACGTGTATTTGGTGACACAGCCATTCATTGTGCTAAACTAACTAGCAGTCGGCTGCTCTCTGTGGTTCTCAGTTCCCTGATACACACAGAGAAGAGAGAAGGGTATCGATCTTCTGGTTCTGTTTCCAAAAAATTGGCTTATTTCTTTAAGGTAGCACCACTGGCGTCTCAGAAATATTGTAAGCTGAACAGGAGGAAAAGACGACGAGAGATATGACGTTAGCCCATCTGCATTTTAGTTAGCAGGTAAAATCGTTGCATCTAATCCAGCTGTTTTCATTTAATTCTCTTTTGTGACTCATTCTGAAGTGGTTATCCAGCTTCAGTGTCTATGTTTATGCTAGCACCCAACCTGAGGCAGCAAATTTGGTATACAGGGTTGTCGATATTTCAATTCTGAATGGGAAATCGATCCTCGTGAACTTTCAGCTTTGACCGTCAAAATCCTCACATGGAGGATCAGCGTTGTTTCATGCTTGTGTCCAGCTGTGACTCTCAGAGCAGGAGAGCTGCTAGCTCTCTGGCCAGGAGGAGCCTACCTCTCATTAGCAGTAGACCCGTCGCAATAACTACATTTTCTGGATGAAAAATTCTCCCAGAGTTTTTTGTAATAAATACATTATCATCATTCAAAGAGCATTTTTTAAACGGCACTGATATAATCATAGCATAGCTGTGCAGTATGCCTTTTCAAAGCGTGATTATATTTTAATTCTTAAGAATGATCTGAGTCAGACGTTAGAATTAGAATGGGAAAAAAAAAAATTATAATATCAAAGTAAATAAGACCTAAAATGAATGTGTTTAAATTCACACATAAAGATGCATCTAAACACAACTATACTGAATTCAGAAAAATTATTGAGTTCAGGGCTGTTTCTTGTGTAAGTCAATGCAGTCTTCATATGACAGACTTAATTTCGCAGCGAAGCATTTAGCAGTGTCAGATTCAGGTTAGCAGATTTTTGTGCTGAATTTCCGCCGTTTGACGGCTGTCAGTTTTGTGATTTACTAACTCAATTCTCTCTTTTCTCTTCACCTTTTTCTGCTCTGTGTGGGGCTGTTAGTTGTTTATATCTGAACCAGATGGTTACCGGGGCATGCTAGGTCCAAAGACTGACCTGCAAATGTCAGGAGATCTTCAAAGTTATTGCAGTTCATCCTGAGGGGGACATAGATGACAATCCAGCCAACTCCTGTAGACCGCGTTCCTGTCCTTAGTTCGTGCAGCAAAATTTACTTTGCTGCCATCACTACTGAGAACATATTTGTGTTTGAAATGACAGAAAATTCAACATTAATCTGAGAAACTTCAGGTTCTGACATATAACGCTCCGTCTGGACAACTACGACAGCAAGAAGGAAAAACCTTCATAAGATAAGTCACTCTGCAGAGACCAGTCTCAATAAAAAAGACCAACAGATCGATGAGCTGGATCAGGGTGAGAACAAACTGTCTTTTATATCTGGAGGGAAACGGATGGAACAGACAACAGTCTGGCAGGTGGAAAAATGGAGGAAAAGGTGTTTTAGTGGATAAGATGAAGAAATACAGAGGCAAAGAAAAGAAACACGAAGATGGATAGATATACGAGTAAAGGACAGGAGTGTCATACTAAAGAAGAGTGGAAGGGCGGGTGAGGGTGGAATTTCCTTTGCAGCACCTTGGACAAGACAGCATCACTTCCTTCTCTGGGCGAATATTGTTCTCTCTCTCTGTTTCCACACTAAACCTGTCCCAGCCTCTCTGGTTATTTATGTTTTCAGGTTAACAGTCACAGCAGGAAACTTATCAACTGGTTGGTACACCCTTAGTCATCCGGGAACTCTTCATATTACCTAAACTCACTCCTAACACCATTCTTATCTGACTTGGAGGGCTGGATTTATTTCCCACATGGATGAACTCATGGGTCGTTGTGAACTTTACATACACGGACCTGTGACTTGGATTACAGGCTCTGCACATGCTCAGTAGATTAACATCATCAGGGAGGACTCTGTTGGTGCCCTTTGGTTTACAGTAAATCAGTGGTGATATCCTTATATGTGTACACCCTCTGATGACAAAATTTACATTGTGGGGATGGGATACATCTGTGTATATTATTCAAAACTGAGGTTATGATTTCAGATAGAGCAAGAGCTCGGAAGTTATGAGGAATTGTTTGAAGCTGACATGAAGAACTTCTGACAGACTCGCGCATAACAGTTAATTCAGTGAATGCCTGAACAGTCCAGCTCATTTA
Organism: Aulostomus chinensis; assembly: GCF_037954235.1. NCBI lineage: Eukaryota > Metazoa > Chordata > Actinopteri > Syngnathiformes > Aulostomidae > Aulostomus > Aulostomus chinensis. The sequence continues at coordinate 31,564,989 of NC_141321.1, read as the reverse complement.
CAGTGTAGAACTTGTCAGACATTGGCAAGGGCAGTGTAAACAAGTGTATTTATTTGTTAATTTTAATCAAATTACAAATGTAAGAAATAAGCAAGAGGTTCAGGGTTCATGAAAAACTTGGAAATGTCATTGAATTAAAAAAAAAAAGCAATTACCAGAATGTTCTTGAAATCAAAGTAGAAAGTTTTTTTGAAAAGTCGAAATGAAAAATGTGGAAATGAAAATAGGTAGCTCAGTGTTAAGAGTATGTTTTATGTGTTTCAGTAACGATCAATTTAGAAAATTCTGTTTCAGCTGCTATTGATTTACTTGAATATATATTTATGTTCTATCACACCTTGTATCTTAAATTTTGCTTAAGTAGGCATTTGAAAATTTGGGGTTTGGGTTTCTCAGTTTATTTTTTTTTCTTGTTCGTAAATGGGCATCTCTTAGAATAAATGATCATGAAAATGTTCCTTAAATGTGTGCAAAAGTCGTGGAAAGTATCTCATCAACAGCATCTTGATATAAAATATGCGCAGCGCCAGTGAGAGTGAATTATCCCACAATGGAAAGAAATGTTCTAGTGAATGTGCTAATTACTGCAGATCAATGAATCCATGAGTGAGGAAGCCATTCTAGACACAGCTCACGTCACTCCTCAGAAAATCTCACTCAAAGCTTGCATGCAGAAGCCAAAAACCCCCAAAACAAAACAACCACAGTCTGATGCCCAAGATGAGTATTTAGGATAGGAACTGAAGGAAGGGTTGACCTCCTTGGTGTTAAAGGTTAGACACTTGAGATGCCTAAACCACTCAGGTCAAGTCCAGTTGTTGAGACCAGAACACCTGAAGTGCATGAGCTGCCCACTGTATTTTAGGCTGCAGGCGTTTTTGTTTGTTTGTTGTGTGGCTTGCCTGAAGTGAGTCTGTGCGCATTTGGTGTCATGGTAGAAGGAGCAAGTCATTTCAATTCAGTCACTCTTTAGTTAGCATGAAGTAACAGTAACAGTTCATGCTGAGTCTCTGATTAGGAACCTACAAAGTGTGTGTGGCGACTTCGTGATTCTTTTTCAACATCCTCCACCTCCTTTTCACCTTTTCCCCTTTGATACTAAAAGAATCACTTAGAGGGTGATAGCTTATGACGCGAGCTGATCCGGTTTATTTTGTTACAACAGAAGAACGAGAACAAGCTTGTTTCAGACACTGTTGTTCCCACTTCAGAAATGCAGCTTTTGTAAGATGAGGACTGCTTGCTCTCGCACGAAAATCAATTTGCCAAAAATCTTCTCAGTTGCATGAACTATCTTGCACAGATGTGATTTTTCATTTTATTAGACAATACAAGCAATAAAACTGCACAAGGAGAATAGATAAATGTTTCATCTGCAAGTGCCGATTAAAAAAAAAAAAAGAAAAAGAAAAGTGCTTGAAGAACAGGTTTTCTCTCCAGTAACTTGTCCTGACTAACAGCATGAGTATGTGGAATATTTAAGGAAAGCAGGGATGGCCGATGCTTTATCTTCTCAGTTATTTCTCACTACATTTATTTTCAGACCAGATTATTTGTTTAGATTATATCATCTTTGCAATTTTTCTTCTGCCACAAGTATCTTAACAACACACACTTTTACCTCGGTGTTGTTTTTGGCCTCTTTTAATTTGTGTCATGCATTTCAACAGTGAAAATACCAAAAATTTGTTTTAGCTTTATTGACCTGAGCAGACATGGTGTCAAGTTCATCGGGGTTTTTGGAAGTGTCTTTTCCGTGTTGTCTGCGTGACATTAGAGATTTCTTTTTCCAAATTATCACTTTCACTAATTCTTGTGAGTGGGTGTGATCCACACATAATAATTATACTAAATTCACGTGTACGTAGGTTGTTTTTTTAAGGTCTAGTTAAACCTGCTAAAATAGGAGATAAACTCAATCCTCATCGACAATTGACAAGTTTGCTTTTCTTTTTTTTCTCTGCTGATGTATCAAATTGGTAAATGTGTTTTGTAAAATGTGCAGGTCTCAACGTGGGCCTGCATGCTACCAGGAGCAATAGTTGGCATTCATCATTAGCAGAATTATCCTGTGCTGTGTGTAACTCGTATACAGTTTACAAAAAGAGTCTCTTGACATAGTTCAGCTGCAGAAAATGTCTCCCTGGTTTTTCTGTATCATGGCTGATGTATCTGTTGCTACTGAAAGGTCATTTGAGCCTCATACGAATGCAGTGAGCCCTGTCCCATTGCTGGCAAAAGCCAGATATCAGCGGACTTTAGTGGGGTTTTTTTGTCCAGTGTGAAAGGGTATAAGGCCACATTCAGACTAGGAGATCCAGTCACAAGTGGACAGGTCTAAAACCCCATTTACACCAGGAAGGAGAATGTGTTCTATGCATTGAAAGTGAGCGCTCGTCATCAAGTCTTACCTCCCTGCTCGATATGCAAATAAACACTTAACATGGATTTTCTTTGCTAAGAACTGGCGGGACATTGTGCTGTGCCTCGGCTCTTAGAAATTAAAAGGACAAGAGGAGATCGATACAGACAGTGTCCGTCCTATGGTGTCTTCCAGGACAACCAAATCATGTACAATACAAGTCATGTCTCATGTAATAAAAGGAGAAGTCCACAGGTTTGCAGGCCAATTCTCATTCAACCTGCAACCTCAACCACCCACCCACCCATTCATCAGAGGACTCTACACCTGTTCTTTGTGCTTTTGTGTGTGTGTGTGTGTGTGTGTGTGTGTGTGTGTGTGTGTGTGTGTGTGTTTAAAAGAAAGGGAGGACAGCTGTCAAAGCCAACAGTCCCCTGGTAGTATTGTGGAGATACACACACACACACACACACACACCAGATTGTTCAGAGCTGGTTTATAAAAATCATGCATTATTAAAGTGATGGTTTAATAAAGCAAGGAAATAACGAGCTGTCATTTGGGCTCTGCACTGACTCTGCACTGCTTGGTGAATTGTTGTTGGTGGGCATGTGGGAGTTGCCTTGGATCACGTTTGATTGGATAGAAATGACTGATACTCAGGAGCACAAACTTCCGATTGGTTAGCATGACTGTCTGTCAAACAACGCCAAACCTCTCGGATAGACGCGCCGCGCCGGACACTTCGACCTAGATTAATGGCAGCCTTTGAGGTTGGCTGAACACTCGGTCTCAAGTCACGATTTGGATTTGAAATCGACGAATCGTCCAGCGCTACAAGATATGCACAACCAGGTTCAGACACAATTATTTCCCTAAAGCAGTTTGTGCTGTAAATTCCAGTGAAATCTAAACTCTATCATTTTTGCTGCCTTACACCATGAACTTAACTGCCTTTTACCAGATTCATTTATTATGTATATTATACGCATCAAGCAAAACACATGCTTTCCGTATCATTTTGTTGTACTGAATGTATGTTTTTTAAGTTTGACTTGAACCGTGGAGTAGCACCAATAATTTTGCCCATCAGTAAACTTGAAATAGAGACTCCCTCAGCTGAGACGGCCTCCAGAAAATTGTTTTTTCCCTCCCACCGTAACCTTTGACCTTTTGAACCCGCACAGAATATCTGGCTGATTAGGAGTTGCTTGAAGTGAATACATGACGAAGTTATTCGATTTCCAACCACTTTATCTTTGTTTGTTAGTCAGATCTTAGGAAATTTGTTTACAGGTTTTTAAAAAATCAAGGTTTAGTTGTACTAACTTAATTTTTCCTACTTAATGTAAATATACAGTGTTTTACCAACTTAGAAAATGGCTTTTGTCTCGCATTACACTTGCCATCCCCAATTACCTGTTCTTAGAAATGGTTTGTGTACCCTAAATTGGCTGCACTTATTCCCACCCACTCAGACCCACACTTACAATAGTGACTCTTCATTCACATTCATTTGGAGAACGACAACTTAAGGTTTTTGGGTTTTTTTTTGCATCGTGCTCCAAAACCTCCTTAGTCAAAGTTAAGCTCTTGCCGTCAAAGGCCACTTTAACTTTCATGGTTGGAATGTTTGCGTCACACACTGTGTTGCATATGGATTTCATGAGGTGACGCCCTGCTGTGCAAAGCTCAGTGCTTGTCTGTCGTGCGAGGGCACAATTCAGCGGATCTGTTGTGTTGGAAACAAATATTTAGCCAGTCATTTCTTGAATCTGAGAAGATTACAACTGCCCCTACATTTGATTAAATAATTATCCATATTTGAATTTTACTTAGTTTGTTTGCTTTTTCAAACCGTACAATTAAGAGGCTATTGATTTTTCATTGCACCGCCTCTCAAAGCACACAACACAGCGGTGCCAACGAGAAGCAAGTTCTGATTCAATTCAAATCCCTCCTCCAGTAGTTTATTTTATCTTCTCTTAGATGAAGGTTTGGCATGATTGTCAACCAGTATCGCTCCTCACATTTTACCCAAGCCTTGTTTCACTCGCATCTGAATGAGGCAGCCTGCCCCTGCTGATGTACCACTCCAGAATGTTCATGCATGAACGTTGAGTCAGTACTTAGTCTTCAGTTAATCAGTGACAGGATGAGTAGACTGGCTGCCATCAAAATTATGTCACATTTTACAGAAAGTATCGTAAAAATCATCAGAAATGCAAATTTATGTACATCTCTAATCGTAGTGTAATGATGAACAAATGCACTGAGATGCTCTGGGCTTATTATGCCAGCATCTATCAGTAAAAATCTGTAAGTGAATTTCAGAAACATCAGTGTTGCACTTGGTATGGATGTTTATCCATATGTGTGCATATGATTAATCCTGGCATCACCAGACAGCTGTTTGTGTCATTTCATTAAGCTTTTTTCCTCTGCATCTTCCACTCTGTTATGAAAATGACGCTCAACCACTCAATCAACACAAGTGCTTCTCCACCCGCTTGTGTCATTTCCACAAAGATTTGGACCGACAGCAAGGGAGCTGACGTCCCACCAGCACGCGTTCTGAAAGGAAGAGACTGGAATAAGTTTCCCATTGAGTTTCATGAGAAAGACGAGAGACATCTCTTTCTCTCCTGTGAAGCCAGCTGGATTTCCTTTCGCAAAAGTGAAAGGGGGGGGGGGGGGGGAAATTATTTGAATTAAAATATAAAGTGTTTCACACAGGGCAGCATGGTGGAGCACTGTTAGCATGGCTCTCACAGAGGGTTCAGGGTTTGAGCCCCATTCAAGGTTCCCTCTGTGTAGAGTTTCTGCTCGTGTCTTCATGCAGTTTCTCAGGGAGCTCCAGTTTCCACTACGATCAAAGACATGTATGTTAGAAAGTTAATACTTCAGTCAGTGCCCCTGACCAAAGAACTGCAGAAAGAACTGGACCTGGTCCCTGGGTGTGCCCACTGCTCTGTAGAGGATGAGCTGCAGGCAGAAGATACACTTCATCGTAAACTTTTATTATACTTATAATTATATTTAATCATATCAAATTCCATTGGACTCATGCACTCAATGACAAAGCTGTATCGCATTAGTGGTCGACCACTAGGGGATTTTTCAAAGGTCAATGCTGATATTTAGACAGCAAATCAGCCAGTGATTGAACCATAATGACAATCAATAATAATAATAATAATAATAATAATAATGATGAGAAAACAAACTTCTGAACTGATAAACATAGTCCTTGTATAATAGCATTATTTGATGAACATTAAAATCTAGTATTACATGTTATCTTAGCCAGTAACATGTTTCACATACATTTTAAATAATGAAAAACAGAAATACATTTGGCATACAACAGAATTCAAAGTATGACTGATGTTTACATCACAAGCAATATTAAACTGCATTGATCTGTACGCCATAACAGAATATATGTACTTAACGGCACCGGACAATAACCAGTTTAGATTTGCCGTCAAAGCTGTGCGGGAGAAACATGGTATCAGTCGTCATGTTCGTTCCAGTATTTACCTCGAATACAATGAAAAATGCAATTGTCGGTTGTGGTAAAGTGCCAAAGGTGAACTCCTTAGCTGCAACAGGCCGCTGGCATCTCTGCTGCTGGATTTATTGTGCTAGGACTCTGAAAAGTTACCAGAGTTTTCAGAGACGGAGGCATTCACTCTGGACCAGCTGAAATCTGCGTAATCGTAAGCTTCAGCTTTTTATCGAAGCTTGGCGTATCTGTTATATCTCTTTGTGAGAGAGGAAGGAGCTGCTCCTCCTCCCGATGAATCAGAGGAGCGGAGAGAAGAGCTGCTCTGGGATCAGTTGAATGTGTCCCAGTGAGTTAACTCAAAAGAATACTTCACACTCGCTTAAAAACTTCATCTGATGTGATACGTGAAATTGTACATGAAAGTAAGTTTATGGAAACAGCTTTTTTTTTAAACCCCCCCTTGCTGTAAGTGACTGGCTTAGTGACTGACCACTCCCACCCCCTACCCCACCCCACCTCCTCACAGCAACTGATTCCAAGTGAGCTCATGTGTATAGCCGTTGAGCAAACGTTTTTCCACATCACAATTTATCGTCGTATGTAGACATTTTCACACAGAGCTGCTGTCCTTTGGGATATTCACTGTACGCATGTGCACACACACTCAAGCTTCCTCTCGCTCACATGAAGCAGGGGAAGAAGAATGCTCCTGAGGGATGAAGAATAACTTCCGCTTTACGGGCAGAAATAGACATCCAAAATGATGCATAATAACAAACATGGTGGATGATCTCATCCAGTTGTACTTGGCAGCTGGCTAAAGTAAGCTCCCTGGAATACGTCTGTGGTTGGGTACAATCTTCCTCTTTTAGGTTGGCCTGGGATATTATCTCTACTTGTCCTTAAATGTACAAAAACTGCAGCGGCACATTACTATTGCATAAGAATTGTTGTGTTTTGTGCAAATTTAAGGGCAGATTGCTTTTAATTTCAACAAGAGGGCTTTGAAAACCTCCCAGAAATTGTGGGTGTAAACCCAAAATTGTCCTATGATGTGTCTCAGTAGAAAACCTGCTATATTTGAAGAGCTTTGGGACTTTTTGTTTGAATTGGCTTCTGTTCCTTTCTATTGTGATGAATATAATTTGGCGTTGACCTTCCCAAATCATATCATGCATGATACGGGCTGATGACTAGCAATTAGATATCAGCCAAACAACTGCAAACTGAAATCACTTTTTTTTTTTTTTTACTCTAAAGCTGCAGGAAGTGTCTGTAAACATCACCGGTGAAGTAACGTAACGCTGGTCTGTCATGGAAACTCTCCTCTGTAGAATCCTGCACAGTTAGAGTCATTTTCTAGGAGTGAGACTTCATTTCTACCCTCAGATCTTTTAAACACACAAACAGCATTTGTTTTCATCCGTAGTTCCACACAGAAGGCTTCAGTCAAGACAGTCGGCCATTGATCCGTCAGGCTTTTCACACCTTCTCAGATTCCCAGAACTCTTTTTACTGTGGTCAAATAGACCTGCTTGTGTTTTAGGCTCCGTTCAGCCTTGGCATTAACATGCTTCCGGAGTGATCGGATCACAAGTAGACAACTCTACCGATAGATGGGATTCACATCCCCCAGACCACATTCAGTGGTGGTCTGGGCTGCATGTGACCACATTTTTTCAACAGTCTGTACTCAAATGTGACCTGGGCCACACTGAGGGACCACAGACCCAATGGATTTTGTTTCTTTATGCAGAAATACAAGCTGATTTGAGCACCAGTGCTGGCATATTCTTCTTCTTCTTCTTCTTCTTCTTCTTCTTCTTCTTCTTCTTCTTCTTATACTTCTCATTTGGGGAAAAAACACAAATTTTTAAAGAATGCGCTAATTGTATTGCATGGTTTTGTTTACCTGGAGCAGCAGAGGAGTAGATCCAGTACATGTGGTCTTGGTTCCTTTTTTTTTTTTTTTTGAATGCACACTAAAATGCTGCTTGATTGTCCAGCATGTTTTTGCATACTTGCCGCTCCCCTTCCTGAAAACCCCCTAACAAAGTGAACGGTTTGCTCCTCTGATCGTTTCATTGACAAGTGTCACAAGACCACGGCAGGAGACTCCCTCCAATATGGGAATGTCTCATAAAAGTCACCCTGCCTTTTTCTCTGGTCCTTTCCTTGTTTGACGTGGCGTCTGTGCCGTTTATATAACTTGACTATGACTGGTTAACGGCAGCCCCAAACTCAGACCATCATGTTGAAAAACAGCTTGAAGACGAAGTGGCTTCTTCTTCTTCTCGGGGCATTAATTGCCCTCACTAAGTCCAACCGGACAACGTTTGTTAATGTAAATATCCAACTGCGAGATTTGACAGTCAGCTTCCGTCAGTGCCACCGGGAAGGTCCAGTGGTGTCATTTTGCATAATAATTAGTTTATGCGCTTTGAGCAAAGAGTCACTGAAGGTCAAATGTTACTCTGGTGTCAGATTAAGATGTCAGATTAGACAAACATGTTATTCTGATGTCAGCTCTTTCTCTGACAGAGAAATAAGAAAGGTCTCAGTCGGTGGTGTCATGTGCCGATTCTTGAAGGAAATCTTTCTTTTAAACAGAATAATTTGACTGGCGTTTTTTTTTTTTTTATATATATATTTATATATATGGCTCTTTGGGGCAGTTCAAATTGTATCGGCACAAATTCTGGCCCGGATGATTTAAAAACAACAACAACAGAAGAAACAGTTGTTCTTATTTTAAAACATGAATGGTGAAAGGATTTCAGTGTTTGTATCAGTTCTTTTTGAAAAATTTCCAGCAATACCGCAACTAATATTGATGACTGTGATAATCTCTCAGAATAATTGTGATATGGAACATTTATGTTGTGACATATTTGGTTCTGTATACACAAGCAAGGCCCCGTACCATCTGTGCTGCATCCTGACGCTCACCCTCTCCCCTGATAAAAGTAAAATATTGCTCATCCAGGAGCTACTTGACTTTAACAAATGGTTAGAATATAGCCAGATCATACTTACAAGTCAATCTAAAATGTCAGCGATCTAAATGGATGGTTATGTACAACAATCCATAGAGGTAAAAAAAAAAAAAAGGTTACGTCACAGACACTGTTTTTTTTATTTTTTTGGGGCACATCTGAGCAAAATACCATAACTGTGTGAATCAATACAAGATGTCTCCTGGTGCTGTTCCTTTTACCTTGGAATATTTTCAGGTTGCTCAGGTCAAATTGTCTTCAATCGAACACAACTTGGTTTTCGAACTGCTATTTCTCACTATTTGTACTTTTTTTTGTGTGTGTGTGTCCTGCAGATTCCTCACAGTCTCCAGCGTTACCCGCTCTGCCCAGGAGGGTTAGCAGCACCAACAGTTGTCCCTCCACATCTCAGAGAGACCCTGGCAGTGACTCAGAAAGCTTCTTGAGTACAGAGCCAGGATATGACAGCGTCTTCACAAAGGTCTGACCCTGGTGGTGGGGGGGATTTCTTTTTACAGATTGTACAATTGTCATGTTGTTGCCCAGAGAATCTCCGCTTGTTACTGGAAGATAACGCCTCAACCTGCTCTATAAATGACACAAGTCCTTTCTTTAAAAAAAAGAAGAAGAAAAGAAATAGTGCTACAATATTCCTTCAGCAAGGAGCAGATTGGTGGTTAAGATCCCTTTAACAAATAGGAAATTCTGATTGAACCAATGATTAGATAGAAAAAAAAAACAGGAAAAAGAATCTAAAATAAGATGTTGTAAATAGTCATACCTCATATGTGTATGTGATCAAAAAATGCTTGGAAGAGCAACTGATTTAGCTGGGAATTTAGTATGTACCAATTTTCAACAAATCCTCCGCTGGCTGCAGGTCTGTTCACTCAGTGAAGACTGTAGTTGGTGTCTGCCCCTACCACTATTCTATAGGGATTATATGGTATATATGAAGTAGCTGTTTTGTCAGACAACGCGCGGCTTTTTATTTATTAGCACCCGAGGCTGAGGTGCTAAACATCTACGAAGCATCTTTTTAAGCCTGCAGCTCCTCACTCCTGCTAGGAAAGAACAAGCAGCAGTCCCCGCTGTCACTCTGCTGCTATTGAAAGTCTGTTTGAAGCAAGGCGCCCTTTGGTTACAGTTGAAATACTTGCATCTTGGGTTTCTGCTGTGTTGAGCATTGTACAGTGTGTCCTTTTTTTCTTTTTCTTCTTCTTTTTTTTTGTAAACAACAATGCAAAATTCAGCCCAGAGAATATCATCTGCCTGGGAGTATGTGCCGTTAAGAGTTAGGGCAGAGATGGGTAAGTGTGCCATAAAGGCCACAGTCTTTGATTACTGACACAGAACAGCATCAGCAGAATGTAAAGCTTCACAAAGAAAGGATTTCTAATGCAAACTGTATTATTGCTGCTTTAAGAAGGAAAAGCTGAAGGGTACTGAGAAGTACTGGTAGGAGAAACAATCCCATCGCTCTGAGAAAGAAAAGGTGATTTTCTAGTGAAGAAGCTGTCCTTCTTAGGGTAGTTGACACTTTTGTGTTCCTGCACTTGTAGCACCTCTTTCAGGGTTGTTTTTGAGAGAGGAATGAGTACAGAAGGTTCTTGGTGGCCCTGAAGAACTGCTGGGCAGGGCTCAATGCTAATTGGTCCAGATCAGACTCACAAGCTGACGTACGTAAAAACTTTACCTACGTACACCACCTTATTATGAACAGAGGAAGGCTTCGGTTGCTGTGTTTTAATTTAGCTCTTATTTTATTTGTTCTATGTTGTTCTTATTCTGGCAAGCTTAGAATTTATGGCGTTCGCACCGTCTCGTTAGTTACTTGAGTTACTGAGGAGGAAACTGTGGTGAGGAAATAATTCATAATGGCCACAGATGTACATGATACCAAAGTAAAAACTACACAGGCTGCAAGCTTTACTCAAACACCAATCAATTTAAACGCAGTATCACAAATACACACATCATAACCTGATTGAATATTAGTATTCTATGTAGAGGCTTTTAACCCTTTTTTAACTTTGGAAAAGCTTCATGTATATGAAAATATTAGTGTTAATTTGTCATTTCAGGATGTAATGTAATACATTTGTGACCGTTTCAAGTGTGTCTTCTCTCCATAGAGAAGTGCCTAGTGGTATAAAACCCAGTAATCAGTCTGTTGACCGACATTTATCATGTTCATGGACACTTGACCGAGCTGCTGTACTTTAAATGTTCACCAGTTGTAGTGTGTAATTAAGTTTCAAACCACAGCTGATTCCCTCTTTAGCTAGAGTCATGTGACTCACACACACACCATGCACTGATGTCACATGTACTGTTTTTCCTTTTTTTTCTTAAATGTAGACACGCACACACGCACGCGCGTTGTCTTGCTAACAGAGGAAGTCAGGCCCGCAGCATGAAGCAGATCTTTCATTGCCAGCTCTCCAACAGAGGCAGCTCTATGCTCCACTCACACACTGCAGCTGGCAGCACAATAGGTCCAGTTAAACCTCACACCTACAAATTAACTCTTAATGGACTGTTCCAACCTGTGTGTGTGTGTGTGTGTGTGTGCATGCAGGGGCTCTTTCCCACCAGCGAGCAGGCAAAATATTATTTACTCTGAAATAACTTTGGTGTTCTCTGGAGAATGACCCAGTGACCTTGTTCCTTTGTTGATCCTTGGATTTCTTTTTCTCTAGTGCCAGCAAAAGGTTGACATTTGTGATTTTGCGTGAAGCGTTTCGATTGATGCAGTGACATTTGGTTTGAATGAATATAAGTCTTTCTCAGGATTGTTTACTCCTAAAATATGAGAAACCTTTTGAGGTTCTCTATAGATTTTGATTGCGGGAACCACGGTCTAAATTTAGTTTTGAGGTACTTGATCTACCTGGAGAAATTGAAAAACAGAACAAAGGTCAGGTGTTCGGTCACTGTGTCATGGACATGATCCTTTTTTACGAACAACTGAGACAACTTTAACCTTCCAAAGCACACTTCTACACTGTTAGTGGTTAGCCTTAGCTTGCAGTTACCATTAGCAAGTAGATAATTTTAGCTTTTGGCTAGGGTAACAATAGCTTGGCAATGGTTGTACTTAACAAGCTAAACCTTCATCCTTGGCCTGATTTTGTAACTTTCCCGACTTTTGGCTGCAGTGAAATGCAGACAGATATGGGCCGCATTGACCGCTTAGTTTCTTGAGCAGAAGTCTCAGGGACTAAAAGTTCCTGACACTTTTGTTCTAAATGCCCAGCGTTACGTGCCCATAGTCATGAACGCATGTGCAGGTATGTCATGCCGAAGCCCTCCTCCCTCAACCCTGTCGAGGCCAGGGAAGTGGACCATGCCTGGGTGTGGTAGAGAGCACGCACACTAGTCAAAAGAACCAGACTTTAGGGACAGACAAGCTTCAGCACGGTACAGATCACCTAGTGTGAGATCTCACTCAAACTATACTGTACCAACTATACTGAAATTTCAAAGTCGAACATAGTGGCCCTGTTTATCTTATCAAATTATTAAATGAGTAGTTACGTAAGATGTATGTTAATCAGACTAAATATGAAACTTGTTTTCTGTGGGGGCATTGTTTATATTATGACCATAAGGCAGTCCTGCCCAGATGATGAATAAAGCTAATAAACAGCGTATATAACTTAAAACTCATTCTCCTGGGAAAAGTTTGTTTACACCAAGTTGCCATCATTTATTGGTGTTAGTTTTAATGTCAGTGTTGCTATAAAGTAGCTCTGGCTCATTATCCCTAAGCCCTGCCATTTGGGCTTCATTACATCCCATTCCTGCGGGTTAAGTAGCTTTGCCACAATCTCCCTCAGTTAAGAAATGCTGATGGATATACAATGTGATAGGTGAGGCAATTAACAATCATTAAAGAGACATTTGTACATCTGCTCTATGCTGTTCTGTTTTAATATTCTATTATATTCTAAAATCATATTCCACTCGAGTATAACTATCCAAGTTTGACTGCTGTGCTTTTGAAAAGGCCTTTTTCATCACACCTACTAGTTGGTTCAAGAGGCTGTTATCACACATTTATGCTGAGTAGGTTGAGGATGCTGTTATACCTCCATTTAGGAGCAATTCTTAAACTACCCTTAACCACGAACTGGAGCAGGAGATAGTGTCACACAGTGTCTGTGGCTTTCAGAACTATTAAGTACAAAATGTTTTATGATGTCAACTTGACGGTTTAGTGTGTTGAGGTTTCGGCACCAAAAACACTTCTTGGAAAACCTTTTTTTTTCTTGGGTTGAACTTGCGTCTTCCTTATGCTTGCATGACTTTTATTGTTAGAAAAAAAAAAAACTACCCTGGCTCACTGTTGAAATGTATAACTTGTGGTTATAGGTTGGCTTCTGTGGCTTTTAAATATTAACAGTATGTAAATCTCTTTTTGGCTTCAGAATGATGAGCCCGTGACAGGAGGAGACAGCACCAGCGAGGTTTCTGTCTCCTGCTCCTCCACAGACGACACGGCCAGCGTTGGTCCATCCAGCTCCAGTCCCGAGGGGAGCCAGGGTCTGGCTTGCAGCTGGAGCCCAGAGGAGGGTAGCCAGACTGGGGCTACTATCATTGCGGACAGAGGTGTTGGAGGAGGAGGAGGAGGAGGAGGAGGAGGAGAAGCTGAAGAAGAGGCCAAAGACAGAGTGACAGAAGTGCCACTG